>NC_044030.1:22739034-22991953 GCF_900496995.4 Aquila chrysaetos chrysaetos | reverse complement strand
CACAAGCCGCTTTGCCAGCGTTTAAGTAGGTGCCTCCACGTCCCGGGAGCGAAACCGGGGCACCCCCGGCGCTGCGCCCGAAGGGCAGCTGCAGGGCTCGTGAAAGGCACAGAGGCAGTGGTTGCCAAAGTCTCCCCCGTGCGCCCGCCGGTTGCCTTTGCCTCGTCCCCGGGGAGGTCCCCCGCCTTATGGGAAGCACGTGGGAGTGCTGCAGTCCCTCCAGGAGCTGAGAAGTAGCAGAGAAATTGCTTTGCTGGCAGGTTCCCACCCAGAGCAGAAGACAGCGCAGGCAAAATCACCCCTGGATTGCCGAAGAGCTGCCAAATCTTTGCTTACCCGCGTCTCCCGTGCAAAAGGGAGGCAGGTGAACCACATCGCTTGGTAGAACGTGGCACCGTACTGGTGTGGCCATCTGCGGGCTGTCTGGACGTGATAGGAGGTGCAGGTCTGCTTTTATTGCACTGGTACTAAGAAAACTGGTTCAAAGTGCAAGAACAAATTGCAGGATGTATGCGTTAGGTATTAGGCAGGATATACGCATTAGGTATACATTTTTACAGCGGTAGAAATGCTCCTGTACCCTAGTTCATTTAGCTAAGATTTCAAAGGCTACCCAGCAAGCAAACAGGTAAGACGGACGCAGTGAGGACAGGTATACTGGAGGAATGCATTCACTTGGCAGTTCTGAGGAGCAGGCCTATTGAGAGAAAAAAAAGATTTCTGCCTGAGTTTGGTTAGTGCACCTACCAAACGCTTCAGGCCTACAGTTCAGCTCTCCTTAGAAGTGCCCAAAGCACTCTGCTTCGTGCCACTGTACGCAGGAGCAACCAAAATGGGGTGCTGCACTGTGCAATACGTCTGCTTTCTCGACTGCTGGATCAGCAGGTGATCAGCAGTTACTTGTGTGAGTACATGAGCCAACCGAAAAGGATACACACCTTGTCGCTTGCTGAAAGAGTGCTGAGTTCTGAGCATGCTTTTGAAATACCATTTTTTTTCGCTGAAGAGTAAAGTTGAACAGATACCAACTTACTTCCCTTCTGCATCCCTCCCACATTCGTAGTACAGAGGCAGCGTCCAGTTCACAGCACCAACTGTTCCTGCAACGCCTACGCGCTGCCTTTGCTCCCCCAGCCTGGCGCTTGCCGAACGCAGAGGAAACAATATGGTCTGTGGGCAGCAGCTACCCCAGGTGAGACGCAGTGGAGCCTTCCTCTGGCTGAGCAAGCAGGGACTGTGCTCCGGTTGTCTCAGCTGGAGGCTGTTCTTGGCATACGTTCATTACATTTCCAGAAGGACATGCAGCTTGTTCCAATACTGAACACTCAATTTGCAGTCACTCTGTGTCTGAGACAATAAATAATTGTAAAACCAAAGAACTTGAAGAAGACCACACTACCTTTCTTAAACTGCTGATGAAAACATTGGTGGAAAGGGGACACAACACCCATTTGCACTGCAGGCTCCTCAGAGAGGACAATTTCTAAATTTATTGTCTAGATGGGCCTGTAGCCATCTAAAGCAGTTCCTTTGGTACCTGAATCTCTTTAAATCTCCTACTAAGCAATACAACTGTTCAGGTTTGGAAAGGAGACCTGCAATCTGCTGCCGGCCGGCAAGTATACAAGCAAGAATATGAATTTTTTTACTTTTTTTTGCAACACATAGAGGATAAGATAAAAAAAATTGTCGTGATCAGCTCAGTAAATGAGTAAGGAGTCAAATATCAGACTAATTGACCCAGAAGGGTCCCAGCCATGCTGTGAGGTGGGACCATTGAGAGCGATGTCCTGACAAAGGGTTACTTAACGTGTCCTTAACCCTCTCCAGCATGGGAGTTTCCACAGGCTCTCTAGAGAGTCCTGGTAGTGTCTCCCTCTCTTGCAGCAGCATGGCTTGCCTGATTGATTAAGTTTTATGTATGACGGACTTGAACAAATCATCCCTTTTTCTATGCAGAAGTCTCCTGAGTTTTTTAAGACCTTTATCACGTCCCTTCCTATTTTTGTTTCTTTTTTAAGTATGACCCCCCCTCCAACTTCTTTAATCCATCTCCAGAAGTCATGCTTCCTAGCTTGCTGATTGCTTCCCCCCGCCTCACCCCACCCTGTTTCTAGACCCTCTCAAGCAGCTCCTGTTTTTATGGAAAGACAGCCCCCAAACTGAATCAGAGCTGGGGAGAGCAGACAACTGCTTCACATGTCTCATACATGTAAGCCTGTGGAATAGAGTCTGAATTACCCAGGTCTCTTTTCCCACACTTAATGACTTCCTGTCTGTAAATTTTGACAGATATATGTATTTTTTCTTAAACAGGAAGAAAATGAATTTAAGAAGGAAACTGCTTCTCTGGGGGCAGACCAGAAACCTTCTAGTTAGTTAGACACAAGGAAGTTATAAAACTAGTGTTTTCGAAGGAGTTGACCAGAAGGCTGTTATTTCACCTGGCATTGCCGAGCCAGTCTCTCAAAACCTAGGACTTGATACTCCTGGTTTTATAAACTGTGTGCTTGAAGAGGGCTGCGGGAGAAGAATGGACTGTTTTTGAGAAGTCCAAGTATTGCAATGTCCCTGAGTCTTTCGTGGCTCACATTTCCATGGGATCCAGCATGCTGACTCTGTATTTCCGATGTGTTTTACCTGATTTTCCTGTCTTTGTGGTTTTTTTGTGGCTTATTTCCTTAGCCCCACGTAGGAGCATCACGAGTCTACCCTACAATTAGCACAGAAATTGTTGTAGTCATCTCTTCCTCTCTGACACATGCATGCTTGTTTCTCTGAAGCATCTGTGTCTTATTTAAGGACAATGCCGTCAGCACTGTGACATGATTAAGTGAAGAAAGGATCTGTTTCAGGTCAAGGCTGCTAAGTCACATTTTCTGTAAGGAATAGCGATGTAATTCTGTATTATAGTTTTCAGCAGCAGAGCTGGTTGAAGATGTTTCTGGCCACACTGCCACCAGCTGCCCCTTCCTCACCCCCCCAGCCTATTGTTTTTAAAGGGTTGGTGACTGCATGGATGGGAATGAGCAACGTGCAATGGGAGAAGTGTAACCTCTTTGGCAATGAAACTGCATTATGAAAATGTAACACGCAATTATGTGTTAGATACTTTATAACCAACTACCGCTAGAGGCGTACAGTGATCTCTTCTTTCTCATGTCTTTTTTCTTGTATGATTTATTTCAATCCTGGTCTCTTCCGGTTGACATTCACTATAAGCAATGTTGCCAGGTTTGTTGGATTCTGTCTGTTACTATGGTATAATTTAATGAGATGATAAGCAATTTTCTGATAGCCACGCTAAGCAGCCTACTGGGAGCCTGAGCACTAGTGATCAGCACTGATCTCCAGAGCGGAGTCCCCTCTAGCAGTTTGAAAGCCCAGCATCTTATTAAAAATGGGGATTTATGTATTGTGTAATAGAATGGGAATTGATTTTACTCCCCAGCCTGTTTCTATAGGTGTTTTGAAAGTCTCTTCTGGCAGTGATTCTTAGCACTGTGTGGCTTACTCTTTTGATCTGCTGATACTAAGTCATCAAATAGTGGGGAGCTTTGTAATGGTCTATGCCTGCTTCTGAACCAGGGTGCAGCAGAGGATTTCCTCCACAGATGGCTGAGTAGTTATTACGTGTTGGGAAGTATAACTAAAACAATCCTGATGGGGTGGCAAGAGAGCACACACCCCCTGCAGGCTCCTTCCCAAGGAGTCCTGCCTGCCCATGCCTGTCAGGGTAAGCTGAGGCAGCCAGCTCCCGGGAGCAGTGGTGGTAGGGTGGCTGAGTGGGTGCTGGCTTGCCAAGGGTGGCTGCAGGAGGCCACCCTGTCTAGGAGCACTGCCTGGGGCACAAGGGAATGACAGCCATGGAAAAGGGCTCTGGGGAACCTGGCAGCTACAGTAGTACAATATCTTCCAGCAGAGATTTTTCACTCTCCATGGAGGGGAAGGTTCACCTAGTGTGTGTGTGTATGTGATGGAGGGCTAAACAACAGAAAACTTCAGTAAGCTTGACCTGTAAGATACCAGTCTGGGACTTGGCATTAGAAATGTGGGGTTCGTTTTTCAGGAGCGTTCTGAGAGCCAAGCTCCCACATGCATGAATCATGAGTGGGGCCTCACAGCCAGATAACAGCAGGAAACGGCCAAGTATTTGCCAGGTTCCTGCTTTGCCTACACAGTTGCAGAGATTGTACATAAATGCAGATGTTTAATGTTGTGTATGCTTTTGTCTGAGAACAAGGGGGTATCAGTTAAGAAAAGCATTCTGTGAGATCTATTTCCTCCTGGGTGTTTATAAAGATACCCTCATAATGGTCCTTGGTTTATAAATTGCTTCCTTTAACCAGTTGGGGTTATTTGCTATCATTCAGTTGACATTGGAAAATTCTCTCCAATTCCAGACTGACAGGCAAAGGACACTTTATAAACATTGCATTATTTCTCTGCTTCAGGACTTGATGTTATCACAGTTACTGCTCTGTGAAGGTAGGAGGAAAAAAAATGGATTTTTTTTTTTTTAAATTCTTGTGTCATGACACTTTGGTCTTTGTTTTGAATTGCAATGAAGTGTCCCAGCCTCAGTCAGTGTTCTACTACTTCCACCGAGGAAGATTTCATGAAGATGTTGCTTTTTTGAAGGACAAATACACAACTGTTTCCGATCAGTTTCTCAATGAGTATATTCACAACTCAAATACAAGAGACTGTGTTTCAGGCTACACAAATACTTGACTGTAGTCCCATGATCAAATACCTGGGTGTACCAAGCACCTCTCTACTCGGGCTCAGAAATGGGTTGCTGCAGTGCTTCTCAGCCACTGCTTCTCAGCCACTTAGTGCTTTGTTGATGAGCTCAGCAGCATATCTCTTGGGGCATTTTCAGCAAGGTGAATTTTTTGAGGTAGAGCAAGGTGCATGAGATGGTGACACTTGCTTTGCTGAGATGCCTTTTAAGTATTTAGTTTCCTGTGATGATTTTTCATTCTTGTAAAAAACTGCTCTGGAGGCTGAAGTGCTTCCTCATCATGCTATACGTTCAGCTTGGATAATCCCTGTTAATCATCCTGGCCCTAACTAATGCCTTCTGCGTGAGGAATGACAGAAAATTTTGTTGTATTTTCATGTTCATGCTTGTGCCTCAGTTTCCCCACCTTGGAGTGTCCTGTGATATTGTTCCATGATAGGTTTCCCCTGGCAGTGAAGGTGATGTAAACTCTACCTTCCTTGTTGCTAGTATCTATCTTACGCTATATGTCTATCTATCTTACGACCCTGCGTACTTGGGTCTTTGTGCAGCTACGCTGAGGATTCCCTCAGACTTAAGGCTGATTTATGAAGCTTTCTACAAAGTTCAGAATATGCCCAACATTCAGTACCTGCAGTCATAATGGCCGACACAAATTCAGCTAGTGATGGAGTCACCAACTCACCTGGGTTTTTTACTGCTAGTGTGGGAGAAATCCTCGCATAGAAGTGGAGAGTACTGTGGTGAGGGTGGGGAGTGACTCAGTTGCTCTTGACTAGTCCATGAGTCCCAGTGAGCTCAGGGCTTACCTGCTCCATTGCTAGGCCTGTCAGCCAGAGGGGGTTAGCCAAGAGGTGATACCAAAGGATTTGGGTCAACAATCCCATTAGAGGAGGCAAAGCCCCTCAGTGCGCTGAGCTGTGATATCTTCCCTGTTTGAAGAAAGATACCTGATTTCTTAACTTTGATTACTCTCTGAAAATTGACTCACACACAAAGGGTGCTGGAGGAAATGGTGGTTTTGTGAGCTGGCTATTTGTCCATGACACTGAGAAGAACGCTTTACTTAGCTGATTAAATGAGAAGTAATTCCCTGAGATACAAAAAGCTGTGTCCAATTATATCAACAGTGAACATGGCCCTGTTTTGTTAATGACTGTGTGCCTCCGCATGGCAGATCTTCAGTTTGGATGCTGATGTCCTCTCTAGATTTGGCAGTAGTCTGGGCCTCCTTTTTAAGTACAGAAAAAAAATAAGGTTCTGCTTTTACTCTTGGTTCTGCCTAAAGTGAAATTCCATGCTGATGTCTTCTATTTCCTAATTCAGGGACTATCTCAATACATTAACAACAAATGTCATTTCATAATCTTGCTACAATTCAACTGGCCAAAACAAGGATGTGTGTCTGGATGACCAACCTGATCAACTTCAATAGTTTTGCTCCTTAACTTGCATCCCGGCACAGCCTGGATATGTGAAATTCATTCTCCTGACATTCCATACATTCCCTTGCTGATTGAAAACATAGGAATGAATATTAATAAAAGAAGGAGAAGGCCTCCCGCAGCCAAGATGACAGCCATCAAACAAGCAGACAGAACCAGTCACTACCTTCTTACCTTTCAGGTCTCCCTGTATTGTTAGGATTACTCTTACAGCTGGATGGAAGGTGAAAATAGAATCATAGAAACATAGAATCATTTAGGTTGGAAAAGACCTTCAAGATCATCGAGTCCAACCATCAGCCATGCCCACTAAACCATGTCCTGAAGTACCCTGTCCACTTGCTTTTTGAATATCTCCAGGGATGGTGACTCAACCACTTCCCTGGGCAGCCCATTCCAATGTTTGACAACCCTCTCAGTAAAGAAATTTTTCCTAATATCTAACCTAAATCTCCCTTGCCTCAACTTGAGGCCATTTCCTCTTGTCCTATCTCCAGCCACCTGACAGAAGAGACCAACACCCACCTCACTACAACCTCCTTTCAGGTAGTTGTAGAGAGCGATAAGGTCTCCCCTCAGCCTCCTTTTCTCCAGACTGAACAGCCCCAGCTCCCTCAGCCGCTCCTCATAAGACTTGTGCTCCAGGCCCCTCACCACTTCGTTGCCCTTCTCTGGACACACTCCAGAACCTCAATGTCTTTCCTGGAGTGAGGGGCCAAAACTGAACACAGTACTCGAGGTGCGGCCTCACCAGTGCCAGTACAGGGGAACAACCTCCCTGCTCCTGCTGGCCACACTATTTCTGATACAGGCCAGGATGCCGTTGGCCTTCTTGGCCACCTGGGCACACTGCTGGCTCATATTCAGCGGCTGTCAACCAGCACCCCCAGGTCCTTTTCCACCAGGCAGCTTTCCAGCCACTCTTCCCCAAGCCTGTAGCGCTGCATGGGGTTGCCGTGACCCAAGTGCAGGACCCGGCACTTGGCCTTGTTGAACCTCATACGATTGGCCTCGGCCCATGGATCCAGCCTGTCCAGATCCCTCTGTAGAGCCTTCCTTCCCTTGAGCAGATCAGCCCTGCCTCCCAACTGGGTGTCATCTGCAAACTTGCTGAGGGTGCACTCAATCCCCTCATCCAAATCATTGATAAAGGTATTAAACAGAACAGGGCCCAACACCAAGCCCTGAGGACCACCACTTGTGACCCGCCGCCACTGGATTTCACCCCATTCACCACAACCCTCTGGGCTCGGCCATCCAGCCAGTTTTTCACCCAGCGAAAAGTGCACTTATCCAGGCCACGAGATGTCAGTTTCTCAAGGAGTATGCCATGAGAGACAGTGTCAAAGGCCTTGCTGAAGTCCAGGTAACATCCACAGCCTTTCCCTCATCCACTAGGCGGGTCACCTGGTCATAGAAGGAGATCAGGTTGGTCAAGCAGGACCTGCCTTTCTTGAACCCATCCTGACTGGGCCTGATCCCCTGATCCTGGACTTGCCATGTGAGTGCTCTCAAGACAAGCCGTTCCATAATCTTCCCCGGCACCGAGGTCAGGCTGACAGGCCTGTAGTTCCCCAGATCCTCCCTCTGACCCTTCTTATAAATGGGAGTCACATTGGCAAGCCTGCAGTCCTCTGGGACCTCCCCCGTTGACCAGGATCGCTGATAGATGATAGAGAGTGGCTTGGCAAGCACCTCCACCAGTTCCTTAAGTACTCTTGGATGGATCCCATCAGGTCCCATAGATTTCTGAGTGTCCAGATGGCGAAGTAGGTCCCTAACTATTTCCTCCTGGGTTAAGGGGGATGTGTTCTTCAGTTCATCCTTACCTTCCAGCTCAAGGGGTGGAGTACCCTGAGGATGACTGGACTCACTATTAAAGACTGAGGCAAAGAAGGCATTAAGTACCTCGGCCTTTTCCTCATCTCTGGTTGCTACGTTCCCTTCTGTATCCATTAAAGGAAAGATATTCTCCTTGGGATTCTTTTTACTGTTAACATATTTGTAAAAACATTTTTTTGTTGTCCCTTACAATAGTGGCCAGGTTTAGTTCTAGCTGAGCTTTTGCCTTTCTAATTTTCTCTCTGTATGATCTAACAAGATCCCTGTACTCCTCCCAAGTTGCCCGCCCTTTCCTCCAGAGATGATAAACTCTCCTTTTTTTCTTGACTCCTAGCAAAAGCTCCCCATTCAGCCAGGCCGGTCGTTTTCCTCGGCGGTCCGACTTGCGGCACATGGGAATAGCCTGGTCCTGAGCCATTAAGATTTCCTTCTTAAAGAATGTCCATCCCTCCTGGACCCCTTTGCCTTTCAGGATTGTCTCCCAAGGGAGTCTCTCAACCAGTGCCTTGAAGAGCCAAAGTTTGCCCTCCGGAAGTCCATAGTGGTGGTTTTACTGACCACCTTCTTTGCCTCACCAAGAATTGAAAATTCTATCATTTCATGGTCGCTAAGCCCAAGACGGCCTCCGACCATCACACCTCCACCAGTCCTTCCCTGTTCGTAAACAGTGGGTCTAGCAAGGCTCCTCCCCTGGTTGGCTCACCAAAAATAGATCTTTTTCAAGCTGGAAAAAAAACCTGTGTCCTTCCAGTACCCAGCCCTTCTGCACACCTGGCCACTGTCTTCCACTGCTTTTGCTTTTGAGTCTCCAGCCTGGATGAAGGACATAGTGGCCTAGTAGCTAAGCTAAAAAGAAGAATTTAAAAGCACAGTGCAAGTCACTTCAGGAGAACCTCCCCAGTCTGAAAGGCTGCCTATGTCATGACATTTAAATAGATGTTTAGTGCAGAATAGTCAATACTGTTCATGTCGTTAAATAGAGATTGATAACTAAATAATAATAAACCCATTAAACCAGCTATTTTCTGCAATGGATGCCATTGACTAAGATGCTGGAGCATGGAGGAGAAAGTGCTGAGCAGGCAGCAAGTGGTGATTTACCATGAAAAACATTTTATTTGCAGTTACCAGATACTGGCAAAATAAACATGAAGTCTTGGCCTTACAGGCCTCAGCAGAGAGATTCACCTCTGACTTTAATGTGACTGAGATGCTCCTCACTGTTCTCCCTCTGGCCTTAGAGAGTGCAATGGGTCATATCACATCAGGGCCTTGTGACTTTCGTGCCAGGATTCATTTGTTTCTTAGCACGTCTTCACTGGAAATGCTACATGACTTTGTGCGTTTTTGCTTTCATGTTACATAACAAAGTGAGTCTGTCTTGTGAAAACTCCCTCTGAAGATGTCAGTAACACACTCAGTTGGCTGGATTAGAGATAAGTCTTCTACATGGGGAATCACTGTGTAAGGAAACATAGCAGCTGTGCTCATTTGAGGAGATCTATGTCTCCTACTTTCAGTCACTTTCCTTTAATGATTAATGGCCTTCTACCAATCTGACATGCATTTAGTTATAAGTACTAATTATTTTATAGAGACTAATTACTATTCCAGTCTATTCTCCCCTCCCCAATACTCTTTTCTGACACACTGTATTTTTTTATTATTACTACCATCACCACCATCAAGTCTGAAGGCACAAGGGTTTTACGGGTGTGGTTGTTGAGGTATTCATAATGAAGAGGGCTCTTTTGAAAGCAGTGTGATGGTGTTCAGAATGGAGAGGAGACAAAACCCAGGGTCCTGAACGGAAAATTAACTTAACAAGAAGTCAGAAATTTAGGACTACTTCAGTCAGAAGGAAGATGTATGGAGAGGGGTAAATCCAAGAACAAACAGCCTAGTAATGCTATAAAATGTTAAGGTTCAGGTTTTGGTTCAGAGGAGAAATACGATGTAAGCAGTGTATAATCCAGAGTCAGGACAAATTATATTTGAGAGGGACTTGCTAATTTTACTCAATGGTCTTGCATTGCCCCTGACCTGCAGCACATCCTAAGGGGCAAATCCTTTTCCCTCCCCTGGGTATATTGACTCATGTGTTCCCAGCATCCAGGCTCTTCTTCAGAGGGACAAGTGACAAGCCTGAGGAATTTTGCAGGAGTGCCTGTTGCAAATTTCTCAGCATAGGACCGACTGCACCCTAATATGCATTAAGATTTTGAGGAGAGAATGGCCAAGAGGGGCATATGAGCGCAGTAGAGATTAATAAGATACTATCTCCAGCCCTCGAACTGGAGCAAACACACTCATGTAAGGAAATGCACAAGTTGGAGGTCCAAGTTCCTCCAGCTTCCTCCATCCTTTCGATTCCAACAAGGATACCAAGATGACTGAAAAATGGTTGTTTGTAGTAGACATCTCTGGGCCATGTCTACAATTTCCTGTAAATTTGTAACTGTGTACGTTCCAAGAGATTAGGGACAGTATGAAAGTCATGACAATGTTTTTAGAAAGGTAAGTTAAATGACCTGAGTAATTTTAGGTCAATCTTGCATTGATTTGTGGCCAAAGGATGGAATGGTTAAAAGATTGAAGTAGAATTAATGTCAGTCAATAGGGCTTAAAAGAAAATAGGTCTTGTCAAATGTACTTAAGTTAATTGCTTTAGATCACAGGTTTGGTTGATGAAAGTATAACGGTTTTCTTGGGCTTCACTTTTTTGGACACATGCCAGGCCACGTATTGCTTCCACAGCCTTGGCCATTGTCTGCTTTAGGATTTTGAGGAGATTTCAGGTGTTGTCCCTAGTTTGGTGGCTTTTATTTGCAGCTGCGTGACCCTTGGCATGCAGCTGACCAGGCAGCCTTGCCTGTAAGTCACTGATACCTTCTCTGAGAACCCCAGCTGGCTGAGTGTCCTTTTGGAGTACAGCCATTCCCACCATGTTTGTAGCACAGACATGTTTTTTTTCCTTAGAAACTATTCTTCATGAAATTGCCACATTCTTCTGTCATCTAGTGTGGATGCAGGTACTCATGTAGGTTGTTCTGGTGACTTAGGCTAAACTGAGATTAGACGCTCTCACATTGAAATGGATGGTGAAAATTTGTGGGGTTAGGAAAGCACCACAAGAATGTTTTAAAGTCTGATCAATGGCCCTACAAAGGGACATTTAGCAGCTTGGTCTCTAGCTTAGTTTTACAGTACAAAAGTGCTTACCTGGGGTATTGTATCTAACTCTCTGTATTCTTACAATCTATTAAACAAAACCATAATGAGAAAGCATAAAAGTCAAAATGAGAAAATACATGCCCTGAGCAGTCCTATCAAGGGCTAAGATAAACGATCAGTAATCTGGGAGGCTTATGCCAGTTGATTGACCTCTTTCTCCAGGATATATGTCGATTGGCCCCAATTTGGGGGCTTCTGGCAGAAGGTACTTAGTGTCATTTCGTAGCTTCAGCTGTTTTGGCTTCAATACGCTTATGAACCACCCAAACCTACAGCAGGAAGTACCTACCATTAATTGGAGAAGTACTTGTCTTCTCAGGTCTGATTCTTGACTGAAATGCCTGAGCTCATACTAAGATATACACTATGCTAAATCCTCAGCTGTTAAGGATTTATTTAGCACCATCAACTTATCTGGGGCTACAGTCATTAACATCAGTTTAATTTTGGTTATGAGAATGCCAATCAAAGAAAGGCAAGCACTTGAAATTCACTTACCTCTGGTATCTATCTTGAGCATCAAATGGAAAATTTTTATCAAAGCAGACATGTCATCTCTTGGGAACAAATAGAATTCTTGACTTCCCTCTAACTTCAGTAAACTTTTCACTTACTGTTTCATAACATGGCTGACTAGATTAATTTGTCATGATGCCCCTGTAATTCAATGTTCAAACACAAACATGACAAAAGGGAAATAAATAATGTACCCTTTCTTATGCTTTAAACCTCCAAGGCCTTTTTTTAACCACTACTTTGACTATACCTGCTGTTAGTATAGAACAAAAACAAAGATACATGAACACAGTCAGCTATCCTGTCGGCTCTACAAGGCCACTATTTGACATCGCCAGAGGAGTACAAACATACAAAAAATTCAACCAGTTGAAAGGATAATCTTTTTGGAAGTGCAACTTGCAATATCTACCTAAGACGTGAAAAGTGCTGTATCCCAGTGAGATTCCCACAGAGATACTGAGCTGAAATAAAGATTCACTACAGTTTTTAAGGCAGTGAGAATCGAGCATGTGCTTAAAAGTTTTGCTGATGCAAATGTGCTTGAAAACTTACCTGAATAGAAATAGCCAACTAAATCAGGGGCCTATAAGATTTCTGTCAGTATTGCATCCACAGCAATCCATCTATGAAAAAAAGCCCAAACCTACTATCCCTCTCTCTGTTCAGCATCTCTAGATCCTTACTTATTTTTACCTCCTGTCATCTGATATTGCAGTAACAAACCAACAGACAGCAAAGTCCGACTTTCTTATCTATATTGAGTAGATATGCAAAATGTCTAGTATTTTCTTTAAATAAAAAGAAACTCAGATTTAGAAAATTCTGCATAATTACACTATCATAAAATTTGCTAAGAGTTTACTATAAAGAAGATAAAATTATATACTTTTAAGATCATCATATGTATTATTACTACTCAATCTTGCAAGATGTGTGTGCATTCACTGTACTCAGGAGAGTGCCCAACTTCATTGTGATAATGTTATAGCTCAAAGCATAATTTGTATCTGAGCATTTTTTGTGAATAGGTATAATATCTACTTATTCACTTCGGTGGCTGTGTTTATGGAGAGAAGAGAACACCAGAAATTGGAAGATTTATCATTCTGCACCTGAAAGAGTGATTGTGCATGACTTCTCCTGTGCTCTCTTCCCTTGCAAATACGTTTGCCTGTTTGTCATAGCTGGCACTTGTGGTCTTTTGGCCAGTCAGTTCAACGCTTAGTTCAGAGGCATGTTTTCTTTCTCCAAAGTTGTCAAAAGAACTTGTAGTCAGTGATCTACATCTGTATCTCAGTCAGGTTCTGGATGGACAGGCCAGAGAAAACAAGCCACTGGGAAGAGCTCTGCTGAACTCAGAAGGCTTTGGATCGAGTCTTCAGTGAGTGGATAGCAAGAAAAGAGAAATGACATCTTAATTGTAATTTTGAGTGAAGAAAGCAGGTTATTAGGTCATGACAGTCAGCTATCCGATGGGAATTGCTCTTTCATGCTTTCTGGAGTTCCATATAGCTTTTTATCTAGGGGGCATGCACAATTCATGAGCAGCTGAAACAAAGGAAGACAAAATTTAGCAGGCAAATTTTAACAAACAAAATAGAGAAGACATCAAAATATAAAAGACTATGACACAGTAATAACTGAAAAATAAAGAATAACAATATAATAGCAGAGGCAGCCATTCCCTGCTATTAATCATGGCTGTAGTTTTGAATATTAATAAACCCAAATAGCTACTTTTGTTAATTCAGGCTCTATCTTTTAGAAAGGGATTTCTGTCATCAAAGACAAAATCAGTGTTCAGCTGTAACTCCTTCGTTGGTCTGGGAAGCTATCTCAGTCCACTTTCAGTCTTTCATCTGTTTTGCCAGCTTGATCAGATGTGACTGACAGCCTCTGTCTGAGATTGTAGGGTGGGATCAGTGAGACCAATGAACCCCGCTTCAGTGTTCCTGAATTCTACCCAGTGGTTGTGAAACATGTATGGATTTGCCAGAATTGGCTTATAAATGTGGTACTAGAGGAGGAAAGAGGAAAAGAACAGGCTGTGAAAATCTGAGCTTTCGAAAAACATCCCATCACAGCAGAAGGAGGGAGGTAGGAAGGGAATGGGACTGTGGATTTTGAGAACCACCACGTAGATTGCTGCAGAGCTCGGAGTCCTCTGGGAGATATGACAGCCAAACAGATTGCCCCACTTCAGGAGAGGCCAAATAGCTCCTGAGCCAGTGTGCATCTGTGGGGAGCAGCTCAGGTAAGCAGGAGTCTACTTTAGGCTGTGCCTAAAATGTATTTGTGGTAAATGATACCAGAACCATGGGAAATAAACCAGCAATGCTCCATAGACAGCCGAGTTCTGCACGCATAGCAAGCTCTGAATTTTGGTAGATTCAAAACCAGCCCACCCCATCCCATTGCCTGCTATAGGTAGGCAAGGTTAGTATTTATGGTTAGAGTCCCATTTAACTTATAATTTGATGGGCATCAAATAGGTTCCTTGGATCAGAACTCTTTCAGGTCAGGAAGTGAGCCTTTACAGCTGTGAAGAAAATAAAAGTCTACAGAAAAACCGGGAGCTGAAAGCAATCTTTCTGACCCTCCAGAGAACTGAAACAATTGTAGTGAAAGGTGTCAAGTGCTACATCCATCTCAATAGACCAGAACTGCAACCTAATAATGAACATTTAAATCTCTGCAACTGTAAGCCAACCACTTCAATGGGAAAGTCTCATTCGTCTCCAGGCAAAAATTTCCCAGATACTAAAACCTCCATTTCTTTCCCCAAACAACTGCTCCAATTCAGCTGTTAAATATTAAAACAGAGACCTGCAGGGAGCTGCCTGTCAAAAATGTGGGGACAGAGAAAAGCAGGAGTAATTGAACGGGGACACTGTGCTGCGAGCTGAACAGCCCGGGCAATGAGCACTGCCTGATGTCTCTGCCAGCCAAGGACAGCTGGCGGGTGCTGTGAGAAGGCCTGTTCCTGCTGGAGTCGTCTGAATTTACTGTATGGGCTTTGTACACAGCTTTTGATTTTTATCTTCTTGACAAGCTGGATGTGTCGGGAATATCCCTAGTGAAAGACACATGAAGGTTTGAGTGTTTACTTTGCAAACTACTACATGCAAACTATGACTAATTTTTTCCAAATTAAATTTGTGTTTTTTTAAGTATTTTCCTCCCTCGTAAATAAACAATAGATTTGTTGTTATTCACATTGTTATTCACATTCACATTGTTTTCCCCAAACAAGGGATCCTAAAGCAGGATCTAAACATTAACATTAGCATATAACATGCTACAATATCCTGCTGTGAAAGCACAGGCATCCACAGAAACATTTCAGGGCCTGACCCCTCAGTCTTGATTCACAGGGGCTATCCCTTCTCGTACAAGTAATCCCATTCAGCTGACAAAATGATACCAGTTTAATACTAAATATTTGCTGCTTCTTTATTATTTTTTTTAAAATGTAAAATCTTGCTTTATTGCTGTTTTCACAGGTACTACTTCAGGAAATGGAGCAAAGCAAAAATGTAACATTTTGGACTTTTAAATTAGTGTTTATTTTTGTAACGCTGTTCTGCTGATGCTTTCTTGATTTATGCTGTAACTTAGATATAAATGTAGCAGTGCTGAGGCAGTACAGTACAGGACAAGCGATCAACAAAGCCTAGAAATATTTTAACGTATTTTTCGCACTGTGAAATGTGATAGTGATGGCATGGAAGCCTGGGTCCTGAAAATATTTTCTGAATGTCTCTGTGCTCTTTCATGTTTTAACAACTGGTATGCTATTAAATATTTTCTTAAGAATATTTTCTTAACATTCTATATTCTGTATTAATATTCTATATAGAAATATTCTTAAGAATATTCTCTTAAGCCGCTCAGCTTTAGGTAGAGAAACACAAGGGGGCACTTTAGTCCATTTATTTATTCAAACTGGTATCAAGGGGAACCGTCTCCACTACTCTGACCCCTTAAAGAGTTAAGCCAATGAAAAGGCATTTTTAGCACTTTTCTTTCTTGCCTAACAGAACAAAACCACAGAGCATCTGTAAAACCACCAGAGGTGGTGAACTAGGCAAGGATATGAAAAGAGAGAGGATCAGGAAGAAATGCACGCTGTGCCTTGGGGATGGAAGTTGCCTCCGGTGATCATGCCTATTTGAGCTGCAGTCTGAAACACTGGGATTAAGCGCTGGTAGTAGAAATCAACTTAGAAAAAGGGTTTAGAAAATTATGTTGCTGATTAGGTGACTTGCTTTCCCTTTAGGTTCAAAATCAGGCTGGGAGTACTAAACTTCTGGAAATGTAAGCACATGAAGTATAAAATCAAGACTTTTTTTTAGATCTTTTAAATGAAACTTAGGCACAAGTTGAAGCTGAGGTCCAGTAGTAGCAGTCATTCTGCAGTGGAAGTTCTCCTCTACCTTCTGAGTTGGACAGTGATAATGAAAATGGGGTTATTCTAGTGAGTGTAGCTATATTCAGCTGCAGAACGGCTGCTATATTTGTCAGTTAATGCGTAAAGATTAAAAAAAACAAGCCCCGGGACAGGGTGCAGGGATAATGGCAGTAAACTCTTGCCTCAGGCGCCAGATTTTCATTTTGCTGCCTGTAATCAGATACCATCAGCAGCACCGCACAACCAGAAAATTCCTTTAACCCTCCAGCAAGCTTATGATATATGTTGTTCTTCAAAGCAGTGGATTTCACATCTTTTCATTTTTTCTCTTTCTCATCCCCATTTTCAGCCTTATTATTCTGGAGCAAAAAGGGATGTCCAGGCTCCCTGAGGCTCTGTTGTCCTTCATTATGCTTCTGTACTGCGAGGAACGTTTTGCTGATAGCGATATTCCCAAGGCCCCATTCTTTCACTGTATCACTACAAAAACATGAGTTTCAAGTTAGTAGCTGGGCAGACTTGTATTAAGTATTTAGTTGTATAGCTACCTGCCACAATGTGTTGCATGCCTTATTAGGCCGTGCTAATGAAAGGTTATGTCATCTATCTCCAACACCCCTGTGCTCCTTCCTCCCACAGTTTGGGTGCATTTCTCTCTGGATAATAGCACTCACTCTTTGTAGATGGAATTACTGTTCTGAATTGATTAGATTTATTGACAAGGAATCACTGAGTGTTTGTAGAAGAATTTCGTCATTTTCTGGCTGCCTCCTCAAGACCTACCATACTGCCAACGATTCTTCTGAGGACCAGAAAGGAAGACAACTTGACAGTTACTCAAAGGAACTGGAGGCTAAACTGCATAGGATGCGTGGATTGCCTCTCATCAGTTCTCATTGGTATTGGTATTTGCATGGCAGCGATGTGAACAAATTTGAAAGTGATAAACACATGCTCTTACTAGTTTAGATTCCCTAAAAATCCACTTACCTAATTTATTGGATGTGTGTATGATGTATCTTGAATATAAGTCGATCCCTTGACAAGCTTGTTTCCTTAGTTCAAGCTGTAGAGACATATGAAGGGACTGTTTGAGTGATAAAGGTTACCAGTTCAATTCCTAGTGTCAGCTGGGTTGAAGATACTTCATATATCACAGCAGCAATATGACATGTAGCGTATTTAATTGAAGAATCTCTTGAATACTAAGCGGTGTGTAGTAACGTCAAAGGGAACTATAAACCAAAGTAAAAAGACCTAATTTATTCCTCATTACACAGCAATTCTAAATACAAGCATATATGCAAGGCACCAAGGAATATATTTCTTACAACTGAAAGATTCAGAGATGAGTTGCTATTAATTTTTTGGAACATTAAACTCTGATATGTAATAAACCATCTCTCTCTATATAATTATGAACATCTGTAGAAAAAATTGCTAAATTACAAAAGTGTTAAATTTCTTAGGCACAATGTTGACCTGAGGAATTCTTTTTAGCCTGTGAGATTCAGTCTAGTTTTATTTATATTGTTTATGAAGTGGCCAAGACAAAGTTTGTAATGGAACCCCACTAAGATGATAAATTCACACCTGGAAGGGAATAACTTTTAAACCTGTGTTATTGAAATTGATTAGAGTGCCCATGGTACACAGGGTGTTTTTTGAAGCATGCTGCACTTGGCTGAGAATCTTTTGTTAGTGCTGGTAAGCTAATTGGAGCTGAGTTGCCAAAGGCCAGAGCGAGACAGGGGCATGACCCTTAGCTTTGAAATTACAGGCAGGGTGGTGTATGTTACTATGACACATTTCTTAGTGTTCAGTTAGGGTGAAAACTAGCTAGCATACAAAAAATACTGTTAAGCTATATTGTATCTATAATACAGGCATATACACTGTATGTATATTATAGACAGATAGAAAGTAAGCATGGTGATGCATATATATGGTATATATAACACAATATTTTAGCTGTAATGCCATTGTGCTATTTTGGTGTCAGACAAAAAACCCACAAAACTAAAAACATTTTGGAAAGCAATCCTGTGGGTGTTAACGGCCTTTGTAATGGAACACGTTCATTTGGCTTACGGATCACCTCGATCCTCTCTGCACAGCTGTAGGGGAATAAAAGAAGATGTGAATCTAAGAAGATACTGTCATAGCAGGGTGTATAGGAGTATTGTGTTAACAGCAGACATGCATATGTTCACATTTTCATGCTGGTATAAGAATGGCTGGTACGTATTAGTTATTAAAATTTGCTTAATTTATGTTGCAAAATAAAGTATAAAATATTAAATGGGAAAAAGGTCTAATCTTGGTTCATTATAAAAGTGTGTATTGAAGAGTTTACGAATGGAACTATAAATTAAATCATTGGTAAAACTTTTGTATTTAGGTAAAGCCTGCTTTCCATATTCCTTTGGAAAGTGGATGGGATTGCTTTTATCCATCCTTTACAAGAAGATGGGGCTGTCATTCATTCAGCCCATTCATGCTTTGAGATCTAACAAAGTCATGAGGGATTTGCAGGTGATCAGGGCAATGCATGCCGATGCCTATGTTTGCAGTCCATGAAGACTTGTACTTTGCCGTGCCCCTGCTGCACTGTCAGCTGGACTCCTTCTGGCCTTTCCCTGTCCTGCGCCCAGGACTTTCACAGCTACCCTGCAGGTCAGGAGAATTTGAGGCCTTCATATTGTTTGCATTGCTGTGCTAACACAGTTACATAGGTGGGCAGGGAACATGCCACAGACACCCCTGTTCTGTCTTGCGCTTCTCTCTGGCTTGCTCTTGCTTGCCCTTTCCAGTAGTCACAAACCTGCAGGTTCATGGCCAGCAGACTTACTGAAATTCAAGAGAAAGCTGAAGAGTAGCAAAAAGGCCAGAAGGCAGCAGGGCTGGCAATTGCGAAAACCTGATTTATTTCTTTGACTCTGTCACCAGCTAGCTGTGTAACCTTGAGGAGGTTGTTTTTATCACTTAGCCTCTGAGAAAAAAAGTGAAGAGGACCGCAGAACGGCTGGCTCAAGAGGTGCGATAGCGTGAGTCCTTGTGCAGAGGCAGTGTGATTGTTATCACCAAACTCTTTGGGTAGCACAGACGCCCCCATCGATCGCTGGAGTCAGGAGTGGGAAACGATGGGCTCAGGGCAGGGCTGATGGTGATTAATTGCAGCTTGCAGCAGTGCAGCCCTGTGCCGGTGGGGCCCCACGGCATGGTGACCTGCAGTGGACAGCTTCCTGCGGTGGATGGCTTCCCTTGCTGGCGAGGAGATGGAGCGGCGGGCTCACGGGCGCGACGGGTGCTGCACTTAATTACGTCCAGGCCGATTGCCACAAAGTAATAGGACTAAAAAGCAAACCCATTGATGTGTACTGATACTCAAACAACTTTGTCACACCACATCTGGGAGTTACCTGGCTTGACAGAAGTGCCAGATCGGTAACCAACTGAGGATTTTTGGAAATATTTTCTTCCTTTGCCTTCCTAGTTAACACACGAACCTCTAGAAGCTGCAGTAGCATGGTGTTCTGCTGCTACGTTGCACTTTCACCAAGGTGTCCCTGAGCACAGATGAATATTAAGACAGGCATTGCTTTTCCTGAGTAGTCTCCCTGCAAGACCCGAGGAGCGGGGGGCTTGCCTCTGCCTGGCCCCACAGCCGTGCCCTGGCTCTGCGACCCTTTGGAGCTGACACGGCAGCGAGGAGAGGTTTGGCTCCTCTGGAGAAAGCTGTACCCTTAGCAGCTTGGCACACTCGTTTAGGATGCCGTAGAAGATGGAGTTTGGGTGGAAAGATAAGCTGACACTGCCATTAGCTTTCAGCTAACAAAATCAAGGTGCTCATAAATTAATCTTCTCAGTAGCGAGGCCACATGAATGGATGCAAGTACCAGTACATTTGAGCTACACTTTTTTTAAACCCAGAGGAGGGTTTTAAAGACCTCCACATGGAGGGCTTTCTCCGTACCCTGGGAAAGCCATCCGGCCTGTCTCGGCCACCCAGGCTGAGGAGGGCGACCCTGGGCCTGGCCTTCCCCTCCGGGTCAGGGCAGAGGGGGCCCACAGGGCTGAGGGAAGTTTAACGCCAAGTTGTAAAGGTTTTTGGCAGGCTCGTGGTCTTGGCTGGCAGGCTGCGTTTGGTGTGGTTGGGAGGGGGCAGCAGGGGAAAGCTGTTGGTGTGGGGGAAACTAAGGGGCATGGGCGTGCTGGGGCAGCACGCTTTCCCAAACCTCTGGGAGGGGAGGCGGGGGAGAAAATGGCAGCGCTTCCCCTGTGGAGAGGGGACAGCTACTTCAGCCATCACCACCAGACAGGGTCAGCTGCCTTGAAAACAGAGAGAGTCATTTTGCCGGTTAATGAGCTGTTAATGAAGTCTGTCCAAATGCAGAGCTTTCCTCTCCCCCAAAAAACCCCCACCAGAGGAAAACAAGGCAAAGAAGTAGATACCTGCTTTGTGAAGGAAGTCCCGCAGGTTAGGGAAATTGTGCGGGGAGAAGGAAGCATGATGACTGTCTTGCAGTCACGTTTGTGTGAGAGACTGAAAGGCTTAATGTCTCAAACATTGTGGTGGGGTAAGTTCTGCTTAAAGACAAGCCCTGCACAGCAAGGAGCCAAGGTGAAAAGCCATCAGCTCAGACATCAGCAACAGGAGGGGGAGGGCGTGCTGGAGGGTGCCCAGCGCCCTGTTCTGATAAGCTGTTCTGATACAAAGAACAAACAACGGCCACGTCTGCAGGGAAGGAGAGGTTACTCGACCCCCAAGCCCAAAGGCTCACAAACTGCTCGTTAACCTGACGAGTTCGGGTGCCCACCCGAAGGAGGGGCAAGAATGATAAAAGGACACAAACTGAAGCCCCGGATGCGCAAGCCCACCGGGACTGGACCCTCGGCTGACTGACTGAACCAACGCTGGACCCAGGACCGGTGAAATCTTTCTCTCTTCCTTTTTCTGTCTCTGTCTTCTTCTCTCTTTCCTTTTCCTTTTCCACAATCCCTACACCTCATCTGTTTCAAGACATAAACCGTTGACCACGTCTGAGACTAAGAGTAGATCCAGCCACCCCTAGACCCTTCTCTGAGGAGGAGTCTGGAAAGCAAGGGAGCCTGCTCTGAACCTCGTGACTCAACGGGGGGATCTCCTTATTCCCTGAATTGATGTATATGGTTACACAGTTTACAGAAGTAGTCCTATGCCAATTCCTGTTGTGAGAAACGCTGCCACCTACCACCACGCCTCCCCAGTTCAGTTTGCTTTTGTCATGAATAAAATCTTTAACTGATCGTTTGGTGTCCTTAATTTGGCCAGAGGGAATTTCGAATTAAACACAACTCCCTGGTCTGTCCAGTCTGGGTCGTGACACCTTGGCACGTGAGGAAACGCTATGAAAGCTGCAAGAAACAGGCAGTTGAATGGTCAGGGCATCGAAACTGTAGACTGAATATGAAATTGTGTCATGTTTGTAGAAAGAATCAGCTTTCCAGAGGTATATGGGTGATGACGTCCTGTGGTTCCCAGTGATGTGGGAGAAGTTGGTGTCTAACTTCACAGCATCACTCAGAAATTCAGAATAGTAAGATATTTTCCTTCTCTGTTTGCAGTTTCTCCCCACATAATCTCCCTAATCCCTCTCCTTTTTTCTGTGTCCCTGGTAGGTAGGGTTGCATATTAACAGCACTTTACAAAATTTAAGTAATCATTTCTTCAAAGCACTGCTGAGAAGGAGTGTAATACAAAGCAGACACCATAGCTTTTCCTGAAAGGGCTGGGGACCTTTGCTGGTTTATTAACTCTATGTGCATGCTGCTTTGCTGTCAGCTGGCCACTGCAGTGGCTACCTGGGCAATACTGTCCTACCAGGTCATCTGGGAGCCTGCAGAGCTTTGATGGGGCTTTGTTAGTGCTAAGCAGAGTAGCAGGTGGGGAACCGCTGCATTTTATTGCTAAGCTAATCGTTACTTTTTAAGAGAACAGCTTTTGAAAATTAAAATTCTTAAATGGGTTTTGAATTTTGTCAGGACTGCTATTACCTTCTGCATTAATTGAGTACTAACTGATTCTGAATAATATGCCTATTGATGTTTATCTGCTGATTGGCAGGGCTAGAAATGTACAGGTTTTTGGCAGGATAATAGCTGGGCACTTGTGAATAAACCACAGGCTTCCCACCCTGCTGCTAGATGTCTTGTTCCAAGGTCTATTTCTCACTGATGTACCACTGAACAATGTGGATGGCAGTACTTGGGTATTAAAATAAACTCCCCATTTGAATAATGAGTATCCTATTCAACTTGTGCAGCACGGACAGTGAAGGTATAGCAATCCAGCTTGCAAAAACCTGGATGGCCAACAACTGAAATGGGAACTGACCAGATATACAAGCACCACATTCATACAGAAGCCCTGCTGCATAATATATGCTTCAAACATACTACCCTGAGGAAAACGTAAGGTGTGGGGTGGAAGGGTGCTGCACTGCTGCATCAGGGCTCACAGACTGCTGTACATGCAGACTTCTACTCAGAAGGGCTACTGTGGATTTTTCTAGATGGGATTAACCACTAGGACTCGCCAAGTCCCAAGTAATTGTCTTGGCTGATTGTTATGGCAGTGCTTTTCTTCACAGACAAAGTCCTCCATAAGTAAGCTAGATAAATACTCCAGGTCTTATGACTGTGGGGTTCCTGGTCTCGGTGTTTTCTCAGTCTCCTTGAACTTTTGATTATAGAGACTATCAGTTACTTTTTGTGATTCTTGCATGTCACCGACATTCCCAGGGCTGTCTGTGTTTTTCTGGGTCACTTCCATAGGGATTGCAAAGAGCTGTTCAGTGCCAATGGTGAGGGGTATTTCAACAACCCATCCTGTAATGAGAGGGGGCAATAACAAGCAGCCCTACACCGCTTTTTTGAACACTTCCCGGTGACCTGGAACATGAGTTGAGGATATAGTGGTAGTCTTATTAACAACAGTAATTACTTAATCTGTCATTCAGCAGCGGCATTCTGAGGCACTTTTCAGCCTTGATTTGGCTCCAAGCCCAAGGGGCCATCTTGTCTGTCCTGAGTCCCTGGTAGCAATTTTTTTTTTTTGATACTACCTGTAGAGAAGCTATTTCTTTAAAAAGGCTTAGTGCCTATAGCATAGTTCAGCGGATAAAAACCACCTAATTAAAGGAATTATGCCAGTAAATTTTCAAGAAGAGCTGTGGTTGTAGAGACTATGGTGTGCACAGCAGGGAGTACTAGGAATACCCGGTTAATGATTTGTAGCTGGTTAACCATGTCTGTTTTTTCTTCCAGTTCCAGGAGATTTAAATACAAGGAACTTGTGTTTAATGCAAACATGTATTTTTGATTATGCACTGTAGTTATTCTTATTACTATGGGGAATAATAGGCAGGTGTATCAATTGGCAGCTGATGTAAGATGATGCAGTAATAAAAGATTAAAAAAAATGAACAAGAATCAAAACAAAAGAAGCGATTTGGCTTTGGATTCATGCATGGATTCAAAAATTATTCAGTATGAGGATGGTACCAAAAGTCTTAACAAATACCTTTTCCAATACATTATAGCCTTTCTTGGAGGTTTAACAAAGCCAGTCTTCCTGGTTTGTTTTGTTTTGTTTGCACATTTGTGATTCAGTAAAATGGACAAAGAATTGAGCAGTCAACACACCTGAAGTGTGTTGTAGTAGTAGTAATGAAGTTTTAAAAATACACTATACAAAAAAATACACAGCATTCCTTTGACCAGATGTCCAAACATTAACTTAAGCAACTTGCCAATCATAAAACTTTATGAAATGAGGGCTAGTGTTGTTAGGTTATTGTCTATGGGGCAGCCTGCTAGGCGACAAGTGCAAGATAATAAAAGCAGGACAAGGGAACGATTCGAAAGGTCAGACTTGCATTGCAGGAAACTGACTCAATACCTATTTTTAAATTTGGAAATGTAACTTAAAATTCACGAAGACAAAAGTATTCTGCAAACTGAACTAGTTTCCTTCCTGATTCCAACTCCATGCACAGTACAGGGAAGAGGGACATTTCATTTTGTCTCCCTTTCTAAAGAAAATCAAACTGGGAGGGGTAATTCTGACCCACTACAATCAAAAAGTACTGGCATTTGGAGAAAAATGGGGAGCTTACATGATTTACAGTCTGCATGTCACTTGGTCATTAGCAATGTTTTTAAATATTCCAGAAGATGTTGTATTTATTAAGGGTTTCTATTGTAATCACACCTATTTTATCTTTTTGTATTTTGAGAACTCACTTGCTGTGTGGTAAAAGCTGAATACCTCTTAGCTGGAAATGTGGTTAGATGTTTGCATATTGATATGTGAAGTCCGTAAGTTATTTAACAGAGAAGGAGAAAGAAATAAAGAATGTATGTGTGGAGGAGAGAGAGTACAAACTTTAAGTTGAAAGGATGGGTTTGAAAGTAAGCAGTTACTTCAGGATGATGGTTGGTAGTAGGTAGGGGTGTGTTTTCTCTGTCTCATTTGCCTTGAATGCAAAAAGGAGAAATCAAACTATTTTTAAAATGTGTAGTATAGGTATTATTGGTGAAATGTCTGGGTACAGTTCCAGAAACTCATGACAGAAAACTGTAGAATAAATGCAGGTGTGAATGCCATTTATTTTAATGAACAGCACTATAATCAAACTTCTTCATGCTTGAAATAAAATCTGAAAAGAGAAAAAACAGTGAGTCTTAAAAGTACCTGTCCTGGGTTCAGCTGGGGTAGAGTTAATTTTTACAGGAACCTGGGAGGTGGGGGGGGACATAGCCGGGGCAGCTGACCTGAACTAGCCAAGGAGCTATTCCATACCATGTGACATCATGCCCAGTATATAAATGGGGAGTGGGCCGGGGGGAGGGCTCTCCTGCTCTCTCTCGACTTTCGGTGGGGGAAGTGGCGGAGCGTCGGGTCCCGGGTGGTGAGCAGTTGCACTGTGCATCACTCTTTTCTGTATACTCTTTCATTAGTACCGTCGTTGCTGTTGTAACTTTTTTTGCGTTGTCCCAGTAAACTGCCCTTATCTCAACCCTCGAGGTTCCAGTTTTTTTTCTTTTCTCTCCTCCGTCTCCCCCCTATCCCACCGGAGGGGGGCGGGAGGAGTGAGCGAGCGGCTGCGTGGTCCTTTGTTACCGGCTGGGCTGAAACCACGGCAGTACCGAAGAATACAAATCTGCACGTTATAAATAGTGACTGATAAATGACAACTCTGTGGCTATTTTTAGAACATAATTTGAAACTGTAGTAATCGTGTTGAAACTGACTGAAGATGTGTAAGTTACTGCATGCATAGTTATAAATTGTGCTGAAAAACTTGGAATAAAACGTTGCTTTGTTAAGAACCTAATGTGGTTAGCGTTCATATAGAAGACTGCTTATTTTGTGTATTCAACAGGAGCATTTGCAACATAATCACATGTTGCAACTGGCAAGGAATGATTTGGGAGACCTTCCTGTAAATGAAGAAAAAATGGTATGAAAGGCATGAGACTGCAGGATCTGCCAGGCCAGCCTTTACAGAGTCTGCTTTGCCTTTGCCAAAGCTCCTCAGGATCCCATAGTCTCTGTGTCAAGTACAGAGGTCAGACCTGAAGACTCTTCTCACCTCACTGTAGGTAAGGGCACATAGATTTTAAAACACAATTACTGCTAGTCGAAGTGTAGCATATGAAGTGACATTCTGCCAGTGCAGCTATGTGCTCAAACAAATTTTCTCCATTACGATTTCCCTTTGAGAATGAAATTGCAGCCAAGTTACCCTGATACAGGTAAGTGACTCTTGTGTTGCTCCCACAGGTGCTGAGTGGTGGGGAAGCACGCTATTGGCAGATTCAGGAGAAGCCCAGTCTGTGACTTCAGACCTCTGAGACCTTGACCTTTCTCCCAAGTTGGCCGAACGTTTGCATGATTCCAGGGTTGGCAAGTTTGCTTGTTATCTGTAACAGGTTTGTGACTGTGGAACACATACTGGCTTGGGTGATCTCCTTGGTCTGACATGATCTCCGAGTTAGTACCACGCTAGGCACACACTTAGGCTTGCTATTTCCCTGGGAGACAAAAAAACCTCCACAAACAGAACATGATGCATCTGCCCATAACTTTTCAGCTATCCACTTTAGTAATGATTTTTTCCAGTCTCTGTGAGTAACTGTAGCGAGTACTGGCTATTCTATATGACTGTCTCCTGACTCTAGAGATGGCGGCAACCCTGTCCTGTAGTATCACTGATGCAAATGCACAGACTTCTGGGGAAAGCCTGACGATCTGCATCTCCTGTTACAGTCTGCTTTGGGGTCTACTCTTGCAGGAATACTTGGGAGTGATGAAGACTGGCTGACTCATCTCCCCAGCTATAGTTGTAATTTTCCGTTTACACAGGGCTAGTGCACAGAAAGTGCTGGAAAATTCCAATTGTCTGTCTCCTGAGCAAGGTCAAAGCCTGACTGGATGCCACAGACAGAAACCATAATGCAAACCTAACCTACACAGTCTATTGTGAGTCAGTTGTGTGCACATCACTGCTTCCAATCAAAATGCTTAGGGTCGATAAGTCTAATGACCACGGACTACAGACAGCCTAGATAGTATCTTGAAGTTGCCATCAGTTGCTCTGTTGTCACAAGCTGAGCTGATAGCATCCATTTTAGAAAACTTTATCGCCAAACTCTGGATCCCATTAAAATCTCATGTTATTATATAAAGGGCCATGCTCTGCTCTGTCTTTTGGCCAGTGATGAGCAACTCTCACTCTCCAGCTGCATAGCCGTTTAGCAAATTGAGCTCTCCTTCTAATTCATCTGAATATTCAGACCTCAGAATAGCACAGAGACAGCACTTCTGAGGATAACTGTAATGATATTTTACAAAATTCAAATTCTGGCCATCCACCAGCATTCATTTTGCTAAATCAAAGTGCAATGTTCCTTTGTGAGCTGATACTAAAGCTGAATGCAATTAGAGGCATGCTGAATAGTTTACCAGAAATCAAGATCTCTCTTGACTCTGGAAATATTTCTGGCTCATACGAAGAGGAGAAAAATAAAACCTTAACTCCTGTTTCCCATGTCCAAACTTACTGTCAGCATTACAAATTAGTGGGATAAATAGAGTGTGAACTTATGTCCTGTCAAACCCTGCAATACAGAATCACCCTTACTTAATGATAAAAACAAAGCAGTTTTTTCTATTTGTCACTGGGGGGTAACCAATTGGAAACTATCTAGTGTCTAGCACCATATGGGACTGCGCATACAGCTATGTCAAACAGCTGCTAAACAGTAATTTATTCAATGCCTATACATCGTATTTCTTGCTTTTGGAAAGGGAAATGGATGTGTCTGTCAGACACATAGCCCGATAGCCTAAGCACTAGCACACTGTAAACTAGGGGTTCCCAATTTTTTTTTTTTTCCTTAGGTACCACATACAGCAGCAGCAGTGGTCGTACATGTAGCCCACCATTCACTGAATTTTCAGCTTGGGTGTGTGCGAAGCCTCTGCCACTCTGGAGTGATTTATATACTGCAGTCTGACGACTCATTTCACACACTGCATGTCCTGGTAGTCTTCCTTCATCACACACACACAAAAAAAGATCAGATGGGAGAATTGTTCAAATATAGAGTATAACGGATATTATTCATCAGCTAAATGTTGATTTGCAAATATACGCCTTATCATCAGGGAAGTTTTAAATGCAGTTTCTGGTGAGTTGGAAAGTTTCAGCCAACAGCTGTCTGTGTGATTTCTGTAGGTCTGAATGTTCTCTCTCAAACCTGATTGCTGCATAATTACAGTGGCAATGACAGCCTCACTGCCTTATTTTTCTTCCCGCCAAAACTGCCCTTTGAAGAAAGATTTCTTTATGAGTGACCTTTTTGGTCATATAAGCAAGCATACTTTTCTGTCCTACGTTTTGGTAGGAATGTTGGAATCTCCTATTAATTTCCTTGTAACAAGATTGATTGCTGACATTTGCTACCCAGTGGCTCCCCATAAACAGCATAACTTGAGGATCATAGGGTTACCTTGTCCTTTGAGGAATCTCTTTCTTTTGGATGGAACAAATGTGCAAAACCCAGAGTCTTGCAGGTTACTTCTCATAGAAGGAACATTTTGTGGTTCAGTTAGGCTGTCTTTACATTTCTGCTCTTTACAAGCAGACACAGAGTCCTGTCTGCTTGAACACAGGAAGAATCAAATACCCAGAGCTGCAGCTCTGCTTCCAAAATTCTGCCAGCTGAAAGCCTGGCTCAGAAGTGTGCTTAATGCTCTTGCCCTAGCAGAGGCTCATGCGTCTTTCCCCATTTGTTTCTGAACTCTCTTTCTCAGCCTGTCTCATACCACATCTGTAAGGAAAAGAAATCCAGAAAGCCATTTTTCCTATGAAATGTAAATTTTCAGTCAGACTCAGGTGTCCATGTTTTTCCAGGCACATGCACTCTGTGATTTAGCTGCTAAAGAGTGGATAACAGCCATGGAAAAGTAGCATCCCCAACATCACGGAGGTTAAGCAAGGCTATCTCTACCAGTGGGAGTCAGCTAATGCAGGACTCAACTCCAGTGTTGTTTATTTCTAGCTTTCTCCCTACGTGGCTGAGAATGGCTGCAAGCCCCAGGAAGGAGATCTGTTTGTTCAGGGGAAGGAAGCATCTAATGCATAGAAATCCTCAGTGTTTGCAAGAAATATATATGTTAAAGAAGCGGGAGGTCTGATGGCTGCTCTGATTCCCAGTCTTCACCTCTTTGTTGTCAGTCTTAGGTGACAACAGAGAATCTCACCTGGATCTGACGCTCCAGGTGATTCTGTATTTAAGCAGACCTTCAGCAGGACTTCTCAGCAAGTGAAAAAGAAAAAAAAATAATTTTTTTGAATCCTCCAGAAAACCTAGAGCCTCCTTCCGACCCCACCTACCCAGCCATTTCAGGTTCTCCAGTGTGTATGGTCAGCTTTCTAGTTGCAATGGACCTGAACAAACCTCATAGCAGGCTAAGAATGCTTCGAGTCCTGAAACTCAGAATAGGTAAAAACTTTCACAAATATCTATGCTGAGAAACAAAGTGGATTTTCTCATGTCCAGTGAGAAGTGTTCGCACACTGAATTGTTTCCTTTGTTCAGAGCATAATAAAGTCTGTACCTTCTACCCAACTGCCTGCTTTCATTAACACTGCAGAAATTTAGAATTTCTAAATTCTAGCAGCTCCAATCCATTCTTTTATACAGTTCCCCACTACTCATCCACATCTAGTTGTTCCGGTTCAGCTATTAGAAAGGGTAGCATGGGACAGTAAACAAGCTCAGGGAACCAGTACACATTTAAACTATGCAGCAAGAAGGTCTAGCTGTTTGCACAGCAACAAAAGCAATTTTGTTTGTCCAATTAAGGGGGCAGTACAGAAGAAAGGGAATTGTGCAGTGTTTTGGGTTTGTGTGGCGGGGTTTTGGTAGCGGGGGAAGGGCTGCAGGGGCGGCTCCTGTGAGAAGCTGCTAGAAGCTTCCCCGGCTCCATGTCGGACCTGCTGCTGGCCAAGGCCGAGCCCATCAGCGATGGTGGTAGCACCTCTGGGAGAACGGATTTAAGAAGGGAAACCTGCAGTGAGTAGTGGGATTGGAACGTGAGAGGAGCCCCTCTGCAGACACCGAGGTCAGTGAGGAAGGAGGGGAGGAGGAGCGGGGGAGGAGGGGATGCCCCTGCAGCCCGTGGTGAGACGGCAGGCTGTCCCCCCCAGCCCATGGAGGGGAGCCGGGGAGCAGATGCCCACCCGCAGCCCGGGGAGAGAGGACTCCACGCCAGAGCGGGGGGATGTCCCCCAAGATGGCCGGGACTCCATGGGAAAGCCTGCGCTGGAGCAGCCTGTGCCTGAAGGACTGCAACCCAGGAAAGGACTCACGTTGGAGAAGTTCGTGCAGAACTGTCTCCCGTGGGAGGGACCCCACGCTGGAGCGGGGGAAGAGCGAGGAGTCCTCCCCCTGAGGAGGAAGGAGCGGCAGAGACAACGTGTGGTGAGCTGACCCCAACCCCCGTCCCCTGTTCCCCTGCAGCGCTGCGGGGGTGAGGTAGAGAGAACTGGGAGTGGAGTTGAGCCGGGAAGGAGGGAGTGGTGGGGGAAGGTGTTTTAAGGTTTGGTTTTACTTCCTAATATCCTTGTTTTGATTTGATTTGTAGTAAATTACATTGATTTTGTTTTTTCCCCAAGTTGAGCCTGTCTCTTGCCCATGACCATAAGTGGTGAGTGATCCCTCCCTGTCCTTGTCTCCACCCATGAGCTTTTCTTTATACCTTCTCATCCCACCGGGGCCAGGGCGGGAGGAATGAGTGAGCAGCTTCATGGTGCTTTGTTACCAGCTGGGCTTAAACCACGACATGCAGCCAAACCAGAAGAAATGTTTGTCACACATATTTGGACAGACTGCGTTGAAATCAGCCGTTCAACTCAGAAGTTAGCAGGGACATACATGGGTGCACACATGCACAGAGGAGGTGAGTGAAAAGGAAGCGCCTCAAAGAAGGGCAAAACCAGGGTAATCTTTTCAACCTTGCTACTTACCAGATGCAGCAGACATCTAGCCAAGTCATTAGTGGAAGGTGGGGTTAGTGCAGTGGAAGGCCTGCATCAAGTCTATGGGTTTCTACGGCTTGCATTGCTGCCTTATTTACTTAGATTTTCTAGATCCATCCTACCAGTATAGTTTAATACAAACACTGAGAAGGACTAACTGGCTGTCCTATAAGCTAAATTATGGACTTCTCTGGGCATATGACTATGTGCAAAGACTAAGGTGGTGCTTGCAGTTTTGGATTCAAAGAATTCTACTTTGTAATCTAAAATATCTTTTAGTTTTGATTATTGTTATAACCAGGTTAATGAAATGAAAGGGGAGACACCCATCAAATAAAAAAAAAAAAGCCTAAGAAAAATTAAATACACAACACTTCAGTCATCCCCTAGTGACTAATCTGCTTGTTTCATTGAATTGTCACCAACAGGGACATTATTATTCTTGTGCATGTCACCTACTCTACTGTTTTAACAATTTAGGGTGACTCATGCTGAGGAAATAGAGCAAGAAACATCTATCTAATTTTATATTCAGCGATAGGTGGAAGCCATTTAGGTTTTCTAATTTAAAATGCAGCTAAAGAGAAATCACATTTGCAACTGTCCTTGAAGGGGGTTGGGGGATGATTAATCTAACTAAGAATACAACTCACTCATTGAGATAATGGAAAAAGGTTGGGATTATGAATGTGAGAAATCACTGGATCCCAGCAAGGGGCAGAATGTCCTCAATTTAACTTGACTTCAATTAAGTGAAGAACACACAGTTTTCCTAGAGGTTTGACTCCTAACTGGGGAAAAGGTAGAGAATTTGTGTCAGATCTAGTGTCTGATGGTGCAATACACCAGAACTGCTGAATATTATTATTGGTGTCTAAAATGACACTTTGTCACTGGTGTTTTAAATTTGTAATTTCCTAGTAATCGTCTTGTCACTGAGTTGCTAGCTTAGCAGGAACAGGCTTTTCTGGGGTGCCTTATGCCCAGTCTATTTGTAGATATGCTTGTTTAGGAATGGTGTGATTTTTTTTTTTTTCCCAGTTTGTTCAGCCCTGCTGCTAAACAAGAGCTGATCATCAAATCGCCCCCCCTGGAATCTCCGTGCACTCCTGATAAATATATAAATCTCTGTCACATGCATATGCCTACATGGGGTACACTGATCGTCTGATGGTATCTGATGTCCTTGATTGTGCGTTTGTAAAAACCACATTTCGTGATTGCTTTTGCCCTTCTCCCTTGCCCTTTAAGACCTATGAAAATCTTTAGGCAATGGGTAGTTTGGGTGGAACAGTGAACTGAGAGTCATTGCATTTCCCCACCACTTGCCTGCTGATTAAATGTCAAACCTTGAGTTTATTGTTGTTAATGCCTCTTCCCCTTCTTGCTTTTTGGGCCATAGCCTTTGTGACCAAAATATGGACAAGTGAGAAAGATTCCAACTGACTGAGAAGGATGAGCACCTTCTGCAGCTCAGGACAGCACCTGAGAAGAAGATGCAGCCCAGAATGCTCATCAGAAACCAGAGAAATGCACTCAGGGAAAGCAGAAATCTGCCTAGATATTACATACTAAAATGGTATGTTTCAACTATAGTATTAGCAGATAAAAATATCTTGTCAATGGACACGTACTCAACAGGTGCCTTTTGGTATCAGTGAGGACTGGAGTGGAACATCTTAATTCTTTTGGAGACAGGAAAGAATCTATTCTTTGAAAAGAAACTAACAGTAGTTCACTAACAGTAGTGAAAACTGCTTTTGCAGGAGATCTGTAAAAAGTAGTAAATATTACTATCAAAGCTGAAAAATAATTGTTAAAAATAATTCTTTGGGTACTTTGACCTAATATTCAAATGCATATCACAACACTGGATGAAAGAGAAAAGAACTGCATGAGAAGTGACACATTACTGCCTATTACCTACTGTATCTTAATTAGATTAAGCTTCCTGCTCTTTCAGGAGTATAATGTAAGCTATTATAACACTGGCAACGAGAAGACTTCTCACATCTTTTCCTCTTGTGTTTCCCCATCTTGTTCTAACCATTAGTCAAATGAGCTTATGATTTAATGATGAGATACGGAACCAGTAAGAAAAATTTGCTTCAATGTTTTGATGTTTTTCTTCCATAAAGCCATGGGTTTTACACTTTGGTTATTGCTTAGTTGTATAAATAATGTCAGAGATGGATATTATAATCCCTGTGCAAACTTGTCACCATGTCTGATGTAATATCTGCCTTCTTATTTTTCTTTATCTTCTGTAGCCCGCAATGTGGTTGCTTTTTGCCATCACATGCAGTTCAGTAGTGCTGTGCCTGCTGCTGCTACGATAAGTGTTTTCCCAACAGGACACTACTTTATGATCATGTGACCAGACCTAGAGAATGCTGCTTTCATGGAGTGTTTGATGGCAGAGAACAGTATGTGTAGAAGAGTAGGTCTGAATACTACACTGTCTTGGCTCTATCTGTTTAGGGACAGATACAGAATTGTTGTCAAAAGTAAGTTACCACCTGAGGTATGTAAAACTGGAAACTAAACACGTTACAAAACAAACAAAAGCTGAAAGTAAACCAACAGCACTATCACACCACCAGCTCTCTACCCAAGCCAACTGACATAAAGAGAGAAGTGTTAGCAACTGGGTTGTCTTCAGATCACAATAGGAAAGTAAGAAAACTCCAAAATTATAAGAAGTCTGCATGAAAATGGAAGACAAAATAATCGAAGCTACTTGGCTAATGTTGCCAATGTTGTGAAAATCTGATGTGTTGCAGCTGACCTGAAGATGCTAGGATTCTAGAAATTTTCTTCTTTTGAAATTCTAGAATTTTTCTTCCCATCCAACAAGCACAAACTAGCTTATTCAAAAGTAATCTTGTGTTAAACAAGCCATGTTTCTTTAGGTCCTTAATTATAAATGGCAGGCTATCACACTTTACAAGAAATCTAAACAAACTTTCATAGGTTACAAATTAAGATAAAATTTGAATATTGAAGCCTATTTGAACATTACAAAAAATGGTGAGACATATGCAGAACTAATGAAAAGCAGGAAAAGGATAGTATGTGTGCAGAAGGTATAAGGACTTTACCAGCCACAAAAGGCTTCACAAACATTATGCCAAACATGATAAAACAAACAGTTTGCAAAGCCCAAGGTGAGTACTTGGTGCGAAATAAAACAGTATCACTCCCTAAGTGAACAGAAGCTCTTGTTTTCAGAAAACGAAAACCCAGCAAGCAAACTTTTGATGGTGGTGATACTTGGTTAGGACAAGTGGCTAATATAATAGACACACAAGCAAAAACTGAAATGCATCGAACAAGTTGTCTACCTGTTGCTAGATGCAACAACTGGTACTCTACAGGCTGATTTGAATTCTAATGGTGCAAGCATTGCTTAAAAGGAAGGAGGGAAGAAGAGCTCACTAAACCAAACAGGAATATAAGGTATTCCTTTTACAACTAGAAGGATGGCAAACTGAAAACAAGATAGTGACTTAAGATACAAAGAAAGCTGCAATTCTGTAGCCTTAGGCTATTACTGAAAATCACTAAACAAAGTTCTCTTTCAAATGTCTGCCACTAAAAACCGCTGCCAGACCTGGCAAAAATAAAACCATCTTTAGAATTCAACACCATCAAAACCCAAGTAGACTGATGGCCACAGCCCAGCCAGTTTTCAGCTAGTTTGTTTACTCACAGCGTATGAGATCATAGAGCTTGAAACAGATCAAACACCTTACCTAGTTTCTCATGAAGACAGTTAGGCAGGTAGCCCATACTAAGTTCAGTATCACTGGCAACACTTGAACTCGCTACTGTCCTTGGTGTGTCTGTATTGATACTGTGTAGATACAGCTTTACACTGCATAAAGAAAGCTGCAATGTTACTGTGATGCTGTGTTCACAAACAAACATGTAGATGCAGTAGAGGACAAGAGATTGCGGCAGTCATTTAATGAATGGGAAAAAGAAAGTTTAGGAATGGAACCAAAGTGAAATTTGTTTCTACCTCATTTTTTTTTCATCCACAAGGAGCAGAAAAGTCAATTGAGATACAATGAATGACAGATTTTGTTTAAAAACAAGAAAAAGGTAAAGGTTTTTTTTATTCTGTTCAATGTTTCATTCTGCTGTAGGACTGTGGGTATTTCTCTTCTGAAGTAAAGGTTCAAAGTGAACCATTGCTTTAAAACTCAAAATGTTTTGATTTCAGGATGTTTTCATTTCAGTCTGAAAACAATGTCTTAATTGCACTGTCCATACATTTCTCAGAAGAAAATAGTGCTAACCCAAAATTTTCACACTGCTCTAATAATAATAGAGGGTGAGATCCTGATTAGAATTAGGGGAATATTTGGTGAGAAAGAATGGTGTACAAAGTGCCCCCAGATCCACCCTCCTGGTGTTCATCTTGTTCTAAGAGCTCTTTAGATGTACGGTGCTAGGTATATAGTTTTGTTATTTCACTTGTGTTAATGGCAGGAGTGCCTATATGTGTCTGTGGCCTGTAGTCTGCTGCTTGCTGTGCTATAGGTGGCTGCTCTGACAGGACAGAGGCCAGATGTGCCACTCCCAGCTGTCTCTGCAACCCTGTAGGCAATTGTCCTATACCTGGGGGTGTTCATCCCCAAATTCCCAGGGAAACATAATGCACATAGAGATAGAAAGCACTGCTTAGAAACCAGCATCTGTTATTACCTCTTCTCATCTGAGGAGGCACTTTAGTCTCATTTTAGGGAGGCTATAGCTCCCTCACTGTTGTATTGTGGCAACCGCCCATTCTTCTAAATTATCTGACAGAGAGCAAAGGTGTCCCGCTCAGTTCCCAGACTTGTCCAGGGTCTTTTTCATCTCAATAGCTGTTTTGCACATCAGGCTTCAGCTGTGACATGCTTCCGGCTTGTTCAAGCACTCAATCTTAGTAATAAGTGTGCACAGTCAACAAGTGGATCTCTACCCCAGTTACATGGAGATGCATGATATGGTTTGCTGGGATGAGGATTGCGCCCTTAGGTTGTACATTAAAAAGTTTGATGTGTTCTGTTTCTGCTAGGCTGGGAAAATAATTTCTGTTGCAGCTCTTGTAAGCACTTAGCTAGTGACCTACTGGTAACAAAAAGGTTCTTGTGTCCAGGTTCAAATACTGCAGCATACAGGAGATAAAGAAAACTCTAACTCACCCAGCTCATGAGGAAACTGTAAACACTTCATAAAAATAAGCTTGTTTGGGACATGGTGTCCAAGTGCTTCAATTATTTTATAATCTGGTGGTAAATTTCAGCTGTATGCATCAGGGGCATACAAGTTTCAAATTAATTAATTTCATAAAAGTTTCATGAAAACTGTGTAGAGGAGAAGATCATGCAGGTACTTTACTGGAAAGAAAAGGGGACTTTGGAGCTTGTATCTGAGTACAACTGAAGAAAGCTAGGTGGGAGTAAGTTTTATCTTATCAAAGCTCTGACAATAGGAAGACTTTCAGTTGAAACCTGTCAATCTTTAGCCACCTGAACTGATCCTTTGTGAGCCATATGCTACAGGAAACGAAAATTCATTAATTTCAATGCATATGAAACTACTTGCTTATGGAAAACAGTTGAAATGCAATGCCACTACCAGCAACATGACAAAACAGTATTTGTCAGGTATTTAGAGTCTATATAAATGTTTAATAAATATTTTAATTTATTCATCCTTGTTCTTCCAGCCATTTATTACTTGGATTTGTAAGTGCATGTGTGTGTGTATGTGTGTAGGGAAGAAGGCTTAACATGGATGTTTAAATAATGGATGTATTTCTTCAAATTTGCTCATGTTAAAAGAACTGGAGCCTTTATCCTTGGTCTATTGTCTAGATCTGCAGCCCTGCAATCTACAGTGTGTAGATTGCCTTGTAATCACAGTAAGCCATTGGTATGTTGTATACTTCACAACTGGAATAGGTGCAAACTGAAACCTGCTAGTGCTCATGCTAAGATTCTTGTAAAAAGCTTTCTAACTGAAGATTACCATTTATGGAGGATCATTAGTATTAGCCTGTGTGGAATTTTATTAAGAATGTGGGGAAGCAAGTTAATATTGACTTGTGTGATTTTACGACTCAGGAAAAAGAGATTTTGGCTTTATCACAGGAAGTTCTATGCAAAAGTCAGCTGAGCGGAGATTAAAAAAAAATTAATGGTAAAAATTATTAGAAAAGGAATAGAGAACAAACCAGAATACAATGTTACTATGTAAGTACCTGGTGTATCTTATAGTTAGAGTACTATATGCAGATCTATATTCCCTTCTCTTCTCTCCTTACCTCCAAAGGATATATTAGGGTTTGAAAAGATAGAGAAAGGTGGTCAGGCTTCTGTAACAAGGACAGACTACACGGACTATGTATGTAGTCTGGAAAATATGGTTGTGAGGGGAATATGATAGTGTTTGATAGATCACAAAAAGGATGGGAGTGGTTAAAAGGGAAAAATTATTTTACGTTCCTCTTAGTGCAAGATCTATGGGTCATTGGATAAAGCTATGAGGTAGTTGGTTTAAACAAACTAAAGAAGTACATTTTGTAAAAGCAATGATTCAGCTATGGAACTTACTGTTGAGGGATATTGAAATACTAACATCCTCGGTGAGTTAAAAAATTATAGACTTGGATGAATCCCGAAGGTAAAGACTGTGAGAAATTGCATGAGTTTGTTGATGCCCAAAGATAGCAGTTGGGCCTGGCTTTTCAAATATTTAGGCTTGGACCTATCTACCAGCCTTCTCAAAACATAATTACTTAAGGTAAAACTCAAAATTGTTCTGAAGTTTTAAAGTAAAAACTTATGAACAAGGGAATCTTTGCAAGTTAGCTAGGCAATGGATGTAGTATATTAATCATTGTTCTCCTTTTCTGTTTGTACACAATTACCAGTACCAGTTCTTTCCCCCTCTTTAAGAGATTTGACGATTAAATAACAAGTTAAAACAAAACACCAGTGAGAAAGTGGTATAAGCATGTAATTCACATCAACAGAATCTGATTTCTCTGAAGTCTGTTAAATATATCTTTAGTAAGTGCAGTGTGGCCTTCTTATGCTTACATGTCTGAATGTCTGTGTACATTAGTCAGAAGTATTTACAGCTTTTACTTTAAATCACATATCACACCAGATCTGAAATCCGAAAGGTAATCCAGAGTTATGTGGTCATTCGCAGTTTCACATCAAGAATTAGACACTCAAATTTTTTACAGTCCATTTTTTTCAACAGGAGGTCATTAATGGCAATTGAGAATCTCTAGCTACCTCTGTTACATAATTTCTGTCCTTCTGCTAACAATTATTGTTTCACTTTGGCAAGTGATAGCCCTGGCAAGACCAGCAACAATGATTGCTATTCAGCTGTAACTAACAGGCAAATCCCAAACTGTACTGCCTACCAGAAACTCCCAGCTTAAATAAATAAACATTTAGTGTGCTTAAGAAAATAACCTTGCCCTATACATTGCAAGTATCAGGTCTCTTCTTCTAAATTTTATTTGGCCCTCACACTACCCTAGAGATAGGCACTATCAAAAATATATGAAATTACATGAACATATGTCCTAATTAATTTCACCAGATACATATATGGGGAACCTCAAATTATCTTTCATGGACTTTCATGTACAGTTTTAAGTGCTGTTATATAGCAGTCAGTATCTCCAGGGACTTCAAAAGGCTTATTGAAAGCAATTTTTATTTTACTCATGCAACAGGTCACCAGCAATTACCAAATTATTTCCCCTTGGTGTCAAATTATTGATGCAGTTATCTAAGTCACCTGGCTTGTAAAGAAGCCATAATTAGAAACAAGATCAATAGAAACCTACTTAGTTGAGATATCTAACAGATATCTCCAATGATAAGGCATAGTTACAAATGTTAGAAGTCATAAGCTTTGTCGGATATGACAGTAATGACTATTTTTATGCATGCCTCCCTTCAGAATGCGAAGAACAGTCCTAAATAGTCTATGACAGGTTTGTATCATTAAAGTCTTTTTACAAATATGGAATTACTACTGTACACTGAAAACTTGGTGAAATATCTGGGCAAAAATGCTGCCTAGTACTTTCAGAGAGCCAAAACCTCCTACCATATTTGTGCACAACCAAAACCCAAAGTTAAAAGAACAATGAAAATAACCAGAATATATATTTTTAAATTTCTGCTTTATTTTTCCTACATAGTTTTCCTACATCTAATTTGCAACCCAAAGCTGTAGTCTAGTGTCCTGTGTGAAACCCTTCTCTGGGTATTTTATATGGCCTTTTAAAAAGACTCTTTGGCTCTCCCTCCCTTGGTATCTCAACAGTTTTTCTTCTACAAAGTTCAACTATTTCAGCTGCAACCTCAGTCTGGCTAGCCTCCAGAGCTGATTTGCCTCTAGCTTCAATGACAGCAAGGTGTGCTTTCTTGGGTCATTATTCAGATAACTTGGATCCCTGTTTTTCATATCCTAAAAAACATTTGTCCTTGTTAACAATGATTTATTAGTGGCACCATTCTGACTTTAGCATATTTACTGTATGGTCAAGTCAGTAGTTCAAACTGAGGTAGAAACTCCCAGCGATAACTGGTTTAAGCATTATCAAATTGCACTGTCAGGAACATTTCGCTCATGAAAAATAATGGTGTAAAACCTGTTGTCATAAGAACCTGTGTCTTACTGCCTTCTAGTTATTCTCATGTCAGTTGTGCTCTGTTGACAAGTGAAAAGATTTTTTTTAAAAAACTTTTTGGCTGTCTAGTTCCCAAGGGGTCTGAAAGTGCAAGAGATCAGCAGGAGGATGAAGGTAGAGAGCAAAGAGCCTGACAGACCAGAGAGAACGAGAAAGAGGAGATTGGTGAAGCTTGGTCAGTAAACAATAGCATCCACACCAAAGCTCATAGTGTCTTGACAACCACAAGCACAATTTTCAACCGGATTTGGAAGTGAAGAGAAATCCAGTAAAAGAGAGAGAGTGGTTTTGGCCTTTCTGGTGTGGAAGATTAGGTTAGCTTACTGAAAAGCATAAATATTTAGTATTTTTTCTTTAAAATAGCTGTGAGATCTTGTGTGGTTTTTTTAAATGCTTCTAAAAGAGTGGGAATGCTACCAGCACATACATAGATAGACCAGGCATATTGTACACTGTTACTAAATACAGTTTACTCAGGCATAGGAATCTTTCTATTTTACCTGTGATATAAAGTGTGAAAGGCATGCCAATAGGAATACAGATACAGCATGAAAATGGAAATGTAGAAAGGAAGTTTACAAAGTGTTCTGGTTTCTGTATGATTTACAGCAAAACCAGAGCTGATTTAAAGATGAATTCTGATGTGTGTGAGGAGGAGGGGGGAGACAATGATTGATTTAAATGAACTGAGTGTCCAAGCTGTACTTCAAAAGGTAGGTACTGTGGCTGTGATTGTCAAGCATGTATTTCTGTACATAATTAACCATTTGGATTACTAATACTAAATTTGCCATTTCAATATTGGATGTACAGTTGAACTGTATAATATTTGTAATGGTTTGAAAATGATGCCTGCAAAGGAGAATATTTTGTTTGAAGGAGTGTTCTAGTCCATTGCTTTTTCCTGATTTACTGTAAGAGGATAGTATGTAAATGTAAACTATATTGTATTATTCATGTCTCTCACAAGTTAAATTGAAGCAGCTTTCAGAAGAATTCATTTTTTGTTGCAGTTGTGCACTTCTACATTTACCCTTTTCTCTTCTCCTGAAGATTGATGGGGTAGTCATTTCGATATGCCTCCACGTGTGATGTTTATGCATTTACTTGAATCTGATCCAGTGGTAAAGTCAGGTTATCCGTGAAATAGCAATTGTGTAAACAAAAAGCTATCATCTGCTTTGTACTGTTCAACCTTCTTAGTACCATAGTTGGTACTCAGACTGCTGAGTCTACTTTCCAGAAGTAATTTGTATTAACATCATGCATTTGTGAAACTTCTAGCTGGTTGCAACTTTGCAACGACTTTCAGTTTATTTTCCCTATGATATCACAGCTTTCTTTCCAACGTGGTAGAATTAAGATTAGCTTTTGGGAGAATGCCACTCAGCGAGGTCTGATTCTTTACTAATTCTATCCATCTTATGTGCTGTGAAACCCACTCAGGGCCAAGAAAAATAGGCAATTATTCTATGTACGGGCATTCCTCTATGCAGGAATAGTAGAGAATATCGTACAAGAAGCAGAAAAGAATTTACCATCTCTTAATTCCTGTGTACAGAAGCACACAATATGGACTGTCTGTCCAGGTAACTAAACAACAATTCGTAAAAATTTTGAGGGTGAAGCTTAACAAGCAAATTCTCCCTGAGACTGTATTATGGGAACATTTCTAAAGACCATTCCCTAAGGGTGCATCCCACAGGCCTCATGACACAGCTTGATGGATATTGTATGGAAGAAGTTCCCGGATTCACTGGTAATGCTTTTTACCGCAGGTAATCTAGTTTTACTAAAACACTAAGTTAGGCCCTGAATCAACAGGTATTTAAAGGAATGCTGTGCTTCAAGGCTGGAGCAGTCTCACTTTTTAAAATATCACTTTCAGATCATCAAACATGGTACATTTCTTTATGATGACAACACTGACAGCTGGGAAAGCCTATGTGGGGTCATATCACTGAATGGATGTAATAACCAGACTACTTGCTTTGGAGTAGTAAACATGGAGACTTCTTTTGTTTTTACAAGTTACTCCACAGGAATCTTTCTAAAAATGCTTTGGGTAGGTATTATTTTTGACATCATAAAAAACCTTGGCCAGGCAGTGGCCTGAGCGTTGTGCTAGAACTTGGTGGCAGTGATGAAACCAGAACATTTCTATAATTAGAAGCTGAGCTTTTACTGTGCAAGGTTTTGATGTAAATGAGTCATATAGTCTGTGAAGTTACTGTAAAACTGGTGTACAAGGACTTCTGAGAGATGTCATTGAAAAAAGCAAGAGTGGCTTGATGTTTGCCTCATCGTGTGTAAGCGTAATTTTTCAGACAAGGTTTTTGCAGGTATTTACAATGCAGACAGTATAACTTACGCCATGATGAACAGCTATCCATGTATCTCCATGGTGCCATACAGATGTCATGGAAAAGGCTGTGGATGAATGTTGAACAGGTTCACACACAATAAAATAGAGAGAGGCTAAGAAGATAAAAAAAAAAGATTTGTCTTAAAATTTGTTGTAGTTACTCTCCCCATAAGCTCCCATTAATTGTAATACTGACTCCATATAAAAACAGTGATTCAGATCTGTGAGCTGCCATTTGAGGACTGGGCACATACGCATTTCTACCCTACTGTCTGTTCACATGCTGTGGAGGTGTTCATCATAATCTCACTTTAAAGCTTTTTGGCTGTCAAGAATAAGATAGCATGCAAATTACTCTGTAAATTGTGTGTCTCATAAAACTGGAGCCATGAAAACTGCTTTGTATCAGAACCCCCCTTTTGAGGTTTGTGAACACAGGCTGGGAACATTTGCAGAACAACTGCTGAAGTCAGTGTTGGCGGAGGGAGGAGAAACACCTGACTTATTTAATGTTTACATAGAGAACAGTTATGGTAGATAATTTTGCAACATTGATAACATTAGGGAAATGCTCACACCAGCTTTCCTTCAATCCAGTGCTAACCCTTACAGTATTTCTTCCACTGTGCTTCACCTCAAACTAGGGTATATTGTTATAGAAGACCTTTTTTCCCTCTAGCTTCCTTTGCTTCAGAAAATACATTGTCAGCTCAGAATACCTTTTGGGTTAATAGTGTTTATACTAGATGCGGGTGCATTCTAGTGCACTATAATGGATTTCCTTTTTGGGGAGAGTCTCTAGGCACTCCATAATCAATAATAGATCAAGTAAATAGCATTTATTTTGTAGAAGTCTATACAACTTCAAGTTCACATGAGCTCTCAAAACAGAATTCCTTGTGCTGGCATCTGCAAAGGGATGTAGGTTTAACCTAATAGAAGATATAATCAGAACTGCAAAATGGCTCTGAATGAAGTGCATCTCTCAAGACAGATGAGTGCCTAATGCAAAATTGGGTCCAGTTATTTTTTAGTATGTCTTCATACTGCATATTGCTTTCAGATAAAACCAATCTTATTTAATCAAGTTGCAAAAGGAGGAGTATAACCAGACAAATTATCTCCAGTGCTGATAGATCCTTTGTGTGTTCCCAAATGTCTTTAGTGTGACACTGACTTTTATGATATATTTGCTACCAGTGATGTACAAACATATGTGACCAATTTTCTGTTTCTAATGTGTTTTTTTTTTAAATAGTCTTGCAGTATTTGCTGTTCATGTTACATATGTTACAAGACTGTTATTTTTGTGACATAAGATACTGGCCCTAGAGGTAGTACACCTAAGACTGGAAAAATCAACAGTTCAGGCATGCTTTGTTGTTTGGGTTTTTTTTTAAAGTTATGTGTAAACCATATTGGTAAGTAATTATCAGCAATTTGTTTCACGTCATCATGAAAGCTTAAGACATATGAGAAATATATGAGGATTTGCCTTGAAGAGCAAGAAACCACAAATTCTACCTCTGTCTCATCCACTCTGGCTATGAAAAGTAGCGGCTTTGGCTTTCCAGGACAGCCTCTGCTTGTGTGTGTGTGTACACCTATCATAATATGCTTTGCTTTTGTCCAGGCTTCAGGCACACCGTAGTTTAAGTTGTTCATAATAACAGCAAATCAGATAAAGAAACCTTTATACTAAAACTAATATGTCTGAAAACATTTCTAATGAGCTGAAACCATCTGAAAATTCAGAGTCTAATGAACTTGAGGGAATGAGGAACATTTTACATTGTACATTTCAGATTTTCTTCTAAGGCGTTACCATGATCTACCATAGACTCAAGCTCTAATGGTTTGGAGTTTTAGTGCTGCAGGATTCTTGGGTTAATTTTTGTGACTGTGCTAGCAAAAGCCGTTGTAAATATTAGTAGATTTTTCAACAGTAAACATTTCGGTTGCCCGCAGTTTTCCAGTCTGTATAGTTTGGTGATGACTAAGAGATGTCAAACCAAGCCTCTTTATGTTTTCTTCCTAACTTGCAATTAGAACAAAGTTGTGCTTAGGCTTTGAAATGTATATGTATTTGAAGAAATGTGGAATTTCAAATCCATCTAAATCAGAGCTTCTTATATTAGGTCTACAAGTGATACGCTGTCATACAAAAGTTTCAGCTTATGTTATGGCCTTGAGTTAGCATCGCCAATGGCCCAACTCCACCAGGATGTTTTCTGATAATTTCAGATCTGCATAGGCTGACCTAAATCTCAGTCCTATGTACTTTAAGTCACATAGTGCACAGCACAGCTGGATGCCTTTGTTGCTGGTTTTCTCAAAACCATATGTCAAACTCCTAACTTTCTTGTCTGCTAAGTATTGGACTGCATTGAGACTGTTAGGTGAAAGGAAGTAATGTATGTGCTTCCCACAGCAAGAAGTGACATCACCCAGCATGTTTGGGGCACTGGATGCAGTTACTGGTCAACAGATATGTTAGACTGGCCTAACTCCCACTACAGTGCAAGAGATTTGGCAGGTCTGTATGTGTACTGTTTCACTCACATTAACAGTAGTAATGCCAGTGTAATGACTGTTACCCTGTACTGTTCTGACCTGTTCTCCTGGGAGTACATGCTAGTTTTGCTGTCGACTGCAGTTACTCTAGGATTAGGCCATACACAAAAATAAGCCTAGCATATTCTATGGTATGTATTTCATGTTTGTGCACGCACATGTATGTATGTATGTATTTTGTGCCTTGAAATAAGTCCTTGAAATAAAACATATGCTTCTCATTTACTCAAAGCATCCCTCTGCTATTGAGGAACTCACAAAATGTTACCTTGTGGTCACTTTCTATCTGTTCTCGGTTTCTTTCTTTTTGTGGCTTTTTTTTTTTTTTTTTACAGATGCTATAAAAGTAACAGTTTCTAGACTTTTCTAACCTGTTGCCCTCCTCCAGCTGGGTTGGTGGCCCCAAATATCACTGTAAATATTTGGATTTCTGTCTGGACCTCTGAACTTCAGTTGGAATTGTCATGAACCCAGCTGGGACCATGACACTTAATTTGAGAACTTTTAAGTTAAGGTGAATGGGGGAGCAGAAGTTGTTCCCTTCCTGGTAAAAGGAGGAGTGCCAGACACTCAGGCCTAGGTCTGTGTACTGCCATCCAGCAATATGCAGCTTTCACCAGGAGTGGACTGCAGACTTTGCTAACAGTTTATTGTTTTGCACCTCTTTTAGGTTTTACTTTGTCATATTTTATTGGTGGTGTGTGTCACGATAGTAATTTGATTTTATTGTGGCCACTTCTGGTAGTCTTTCAACTAAACTGGGAGAATATAATAGTAATATCACCAGCAGCAAAAAATCTAGGATTAGTCGTGGTGGGAATCACTGAGCACATGTTAGTTTTCCTGTCAGTGATTTCCTAGGTCCATGAAACTTTAATTTTACTGGATTTGGTACAATAATGTACTGGCATTCTGCTCCTCCCGTGCCTCTGGGTGTATCCAAAGAGAATGGATTATCTCTGATAGTTCTGTTCTGTTCCATTGCATAGCACACCAGGTAATCTGCCATATAAAGTATTAATTAGCTGTACAAACGGGTCCAAATTCTTCCCCATTTCTGAGTGCTCTGTACTGCACGACTAAGGAAGGCAGCCAGTAAAAGCAGGCAGTATAAGGTGATCTGTGGAGACTATTCACATGGAAGTAATTTCATCTATTCAGTTGTCTAAAGTTGGGAGTCTTGTTATTTAGAAAACTCCCAAATCAATGGAGAGAACATAGCTAGTTCCAACGCATGATTTTTTCTATCTGAGGAAAGGTAGTGAAAACATATGGTGTAAATTACTACCTGGAGGCACCTATTTCTGCCTGGTGACTACAGAGAGAGCCTAGATAAATAGCCTAGATACATCAGTTTTAGAATATGAAGTTGAATGAAACAAATCACATTCTCTGTGTAGATGAATTTTTACAGTACTCATTCCCCACAGGCTGTGGTGGTGAACCTTGCAGCTGTCACAGCTCCAAAGGGCTAATGGCAAAATACATTTAAAGAAACAGCTTCAACCAATGTCATCCCATGGCTTCTAATAATGATGTTCCAAATGCAGCCTCTGGCTCAGCAAGTTAGTAAGTTGTAGGTTGCCAGAAGATGGGAGAGTATCACATAATTTAACCACTTAAAAAGTACATGTTCTTAATCAATATCTCTAATTATTTATCCCTCCCAAAATGAGCAAGATTACTAAATCCATTCACGTTACCCAGCCCCAATAATGTTACAGAAAAGAATACTATAGACAAAGTCCTGCAATCTTTGCTTATTTCTTACAAGCATCTGAATACTTAACTGCCATGGATCTTTTGTAGCCATTTGTACTTCCTTGCAAGCTTTGTACAAAATATCACTATTCTGGTTGCTCAATGCTTTAAATCTCCTTTGGGTAAACTTAAGTGAAAACTACAGAAAGCAGTTGTCATTTGATATCTAGGGAAAAATCTCAGTCATGGCAAGGATGAAGAATAAATGTCAACACAGCACTGTGGGAATAAAGAGTAGGAAAGGAAAGTATTTTAGGGAGGGCAGAAGAGAAGTCATAGAGACAGAATAAGTACATAATACTTGAGTCCTGGATCAGCAAGTGAGATAAAGCTAAATAAAAAATATTTCCTACAGTGGTGACAGATGTTTACCCATTTCAGAATATTTTCACTTGCACTGCATCATAACAAAGCCTCACTGGAGCGGCAGGAATCCTGTCCACAAACAGAGTGACCAAAGAATGAGGCTGAAGGAGGACTGGATGCTTGAGAGGCAGGCAGCAATGGTAGTGGCTCACAGGACCCTGAAGAAAATGGGTAAAATCCTTTGGTTTCTGTAAAACAGAGTCCAGATTTTTTATTTTTTTTAATTTTTTTTTTTTTTTATGGACTATGGACAGCACCTTTGCTGATGGACAGCCCTGCTCCATAAGGTTAATAGAAGGGCATACCTGTTGAGTATAGATCAATTTTATACCTGCAGTGTAGTTATTTGAGCAATAATAATTGAAGTGAGAAATATTTCCCTGAGATGAATGACCTGCTAGGTGTGGCAGGTGACTTGAGTCACAGGTGGTGGCCATTAAACTTACCAGATCGTTACTCTTCTAGATATGCCATGTGCTTCAGTAATCACTGCTGTTAGAAGCAGAGTATGGAAATAAACATGCACTGGGGTCACATTCATCATTAGGGGATATAGGTATATTTGAGCTTATTGACTACATAAACTCATACCTACATTGGAACAACTGATATCAGGATGGGAAGAGAATGTATTTTGATTGCCAATTCAGTAGTCTTTTGTCGATTTTATGACATGAGTCAGTTCAGAACTTCTGAACTGTCTTTCAGTGTGTTATTCAACCAGTACATTTAATCTATATTCCTCACTATTCTGATACAAATTTTTAGGAATTAAAGTTTTTTAAACACATGATTTTATACTAGTGCATAAGCAGTATTTGTCCTACTTGCTTTACACAAACTTCTTACCTTTAATTTTGTCTCTGCTTCCATTTTTATAGTAGAGCAAGAGGGAATAGGCAAGACAAATGAAAGCTAGTAAATTAAAGATGGATGCTGTCTGTAACACTTGATATTATCACATACATATAAATATATTTCAGTGATTCATTTTGTTTCTAGAGCAAGTTGTTAAATAATCAAACATCTTACTCAAACTTTCCTAGATTTATATTTTGATGTATTAGAAATGGCCATACACCGAAGTCCCAGAAAAGAAATGGATATGCACACATGAAAACTGAACCAAAATATTACCTATTTTATTGTTATTTTTTAATTGTTATTTATTGCTAGCTATTTTATTATTATTTTATTTACTGTCCAAATATTACCTGTTTTATTGCCCAAACCACTATTGTGAGCTGAAGTACATTTCCCTCTGGTATGTTTAAAACTAAAATTAGCTGTATAGGTCTCATCTCCTATAACAGGAACAGCAAAATGCTTTGGAAATTAAACAGTAATGCATTGGAAATTAAAAATGTCAATACTTTGAATCTGTTTTTGTCATGCATACTGTAAATTTGAGTTATGCCACCCAGACTTAACATTTCCTTTGAAGTTTTCACTGTTATCTGGGCAGCAAGAATTTCTCTTGTTGACCCTTTGATGTGCACGGGTGGATATTTGAAAAGGCATTAGCACCCTCAGACTGAGAATGCAAAACAAACAGCTGTCCTACCATTGCTGTCACATGACAAATAGTGACTCGGTAAAGATCACTCTACTTCCATAAGACGTAAAATGTCTTATGGAAGTAAAGAGATGACTATGACTGTTATTTTTCCTGAGGGAAAGCTGATTATATACGTCTGTGTGTTTTATTGCTGCATATATGTGTGTGTATGGGTATATATATACATGCATGTGTATAAAAGAGAAAGAAACATGATCAAATACAGACAATGTGCTAAATAGAAATCATTCATGACCTAACCTTATAGAAGCTGAAAGGTACTGTTTTATGAGGTTTATTTAGTTTATCTAGAGACCGGCCAGCTCCAGAAAACTAAATATTTGATTTAGAAGACTAGTCATTCCTCGATCTTATTTGTACCATCAATAGGACAAATCTGTTTGATCTACTATGGCTAAAAATATTACTGGGAAAAAAAGATCTTTAGGACTTTAGGGATTATCTACTTCTGTTTGCACTCTATGTCTTGTATTGCCTGGATCACTGTTTGCAGCAGTGATTGTAACATCACAGAGATGCCCTTATGATGATTTTCACCTGAGGGATAGGCAGCAAGTCACTAACAGAAAGCTAGTGTTCTTAGTGATAAGAATATGGGTAAACAGCAGAAAATACCTCATATATAGCTGTAATATTTGCAGAAATGGTTCTAAATGGAAACTTTCTAGAGGTTTGTATGGTGGTTCTGTGACTCTGAGGTTAAGTAGTTACAAGGAACTAGAGAGCAAATATGCACAAAAACTATGTAGGATGAAAAAGTTCTATGGGCAGTTCTCAAAGAGCCACCTGGTGTTCTTTTATTAAGAAATATCATATAAAGGGCATAATTTCTGATAAGCAACTTTTAGAAATAAAAAAGGTTGCATTCAGCAAAGATTTGGAAGCAACATTTAGGAGTACACTTTTTAAAGAAAGAGAAAGGTAGAAGCTATGGGCATGCTAGAAACTAAGAATAATATTCAACAGAAGTCATCTGCTTTAATCTGACATCTAGTTGTGTTTTTTTTTAAACAGTTCCCATTGTTAAAGTATGTTCAGGTCTATTTTTATCTCACTCTGGAGCTCAAATTTTGTGATTTGAGGTTCATACCTAGTTCTGATTATCGTGTCTTGCATGTCCCTCCGTTTGAAATTCTTTTGAAACTCAGAGGACTTTCTGGCTTAACTTTTCCAGTGTTGAGTGCCCTTAATACTCTATTTGAAGATTGAGGAGCAGCACCATTTGGTAACTGATACTAAGAGCCACATCTTTTATTTAACAAAATTTCTGGCCACTAGAAGCTCTCCAGGAAGTGACAGCTGGTTGAACCTGTGCATACATTTCCACCACGTTTCCTCCTCAAGGTAGTGTCAAGAGTACATGACTGCAGCAAGTTCATTGTTAACATTGAGTAGGTTTTCCTGTCACACATTCTGGTTTGTGGAAGTCTACATAGCACCACCAGCAGGTGTCCACTGCCTGCTGTACTAGCACTCTTCACAAGGAAAACTACTGGCACATTGAGACCATTGATAACTTTTCCACCATTAAGTACAAGGATTAAGTGTCTGCAGAAAATGAGCCTGATGTGATTTCTCTATGCACACTGGAAGAGCAAGTCAGGCCATCTTTACTACTATGTACTGTATCTCCTCTCTTAACTTTGGTCACCAAGACTTTACTTGGTACCTTTCTGAAGCTCCAGATTACCTCAGTACTTAAGAAAGGAGCTTGTTTTGGATAAGGGGGCCTGTATTTTGCTTTATTATTTGAATTCCTGGTTAAAGGAATGTATGTTTTGTGTCACTATGGTTTTAGAACATAATTTCTGTAGCATCAAATAACATAGCAATGAGTCTTGTTTAATTGAAGATTCTATTTTTGTGTTAATATAGTCTATCACAAACTGAAGGCAATCTTTATCGACTGAATGACTAAGGAATTTTACCTCTATCTGTGCTTTATACATTGTAGGTGCTGGTGCTTAGAAATGGGACGAACAAACTGCAAACCGAGAGTGAGCTTTCCATTATTCATTTATATTATTGCTGAAATGCCCACATCTACACTGTATAAAGCACAGAGGAAGATAAAATTCCTGGCTCATTTAGTACATTGTCTAAACAAACAGGGAAAATGATACAGACTGTCCTGAATGACCAAGCATACTAGCATTAAAGTATGATGAATTCAACTGATAATATGGGTGCCGAGGTGCTTCTTGGAAGTCACTGTTAACACACTTAAACTCCATAGTCTTTCTGCACTGTGAAAGTAGGTTTCTACTGTGTATTCTGTCCTAGCTCTGTGCATGGAGCTCATTGATGTGAATAAGACATCTGCATGCAGAACTGGGGCAGAATATGCAATAAAGATTCACACTGCAGATATGGTAGGGCTCCAGTCTGGTGCCTGAAGCAGCGCATTGCCGTTAGGCTAGTGCTTCTTAAAACAATACAGAAGAATCTGTCATTACTCAGATAGCAGGCACATCTGATAATACATTATTGATTTCACATATTTATCTTTTCTGGATTTTTTAAAAAGTGCATGACTATATATATGCCACATAAACAATGACAAACTGTTGAATTTCATTTAAACTATAATGGAGATGAAACCACATCTGTGGCACTTTCACATAATGGGCCTGTCTGATAAACAAAGAATAAAGCTACTAGCCAACAAGTGCTTACAGTCTGAGGGATTGTCTGAAATTCATGGCTTCACTTCTTTCTGTTCTGCATCCTCAAGAAAATACACTAAGAATTTAGTGAATTAGGTCTGCCACTTGCTGATTGAGCATAGCAAGTATATTTAGCCTCCAAATGTCTCTGTTGGAATAAATTACTTGAAGCTGCAAGGTGATCCATCTTCTCTGAAAGGTGTAGTGGAAAAGCAAAGAACTCTTAGTCTCAGAATCTACTTCTACCATCATTTCTACAAGAAACTTCCCAGTCACAACTGGGGCAACTGGGATATTTTACTTTATACTGCATGTTGCCTACACACTTCTCTGACTCTTTCTCTTAGATTTTTGAGGTTTTCTGTCTTATATTTAGGGGAAAAAAGAATACTTAAGCCAGAATTGTGAATTCATAATTTGGAAAATACTGCTTTTGTCTGAAGTTACTCTCTTTGGTACACACTGAACAGGACTCAGTACGTTATCACATCTCAGATGTGGGTCTTATCCTTTCTGTAGCACATTTAAATTTGTAGAGTTCTTCTTTCTTCCGTTTTGTCAGTAAGAGGAGGGCACTAATGACTTTTTTTTTTTTAAATTTTATTTCAAAGTTTAAAATATATATGTTCTATTGCTACTGAAATATGCTTGCCAAAAACTGCCAACATTTTTTTCAGTCTGAAGAACAAATTATGGACATAAGCTACGACCAAGATGATGCATTATTGGTTGCATGTTTCCCATTTATGGTGTAAAACTGTACATGTACTTTCTAGATGTATGCTTATGAAGCTTCAGGAATTCAGTGCCCCTACAGATAAGGTTGCTTTTCCTTTGGAAACTTAGTGTGAACTAAGAAGCACTCAGCACTGGGAATTATGGCCTACAATCAACTGCTTGCCCTACAATGCTATAGAAGATAAACTTTTACTTTTATTCAAACTATTTTCAAATGAGTTAGTTTCTTATGGATTTCTCTGTGTGAGAGGTTTAAAAGTGACTGTAGCTACAGTGACTGAAAGTGAGCAAGATGGACTTGTTTAAGTTTCCTGCATGAATTATGTCCTTAGGTCAACCAGTCAGGGTTATTTTCAGAACCACAGAGTTAACTCTCACTGCTAGAAATTAAAAATGACATTTTACAATATGTGTGGTCTCTGTTGCTTGGTCAGAGGTCTGTGCTCTGGTATGCCATGTGAGACTGGCTGACACTGTATCAGGAACCTTTACAGTGCCTTTAACTGCTGTAGCTTGTTGTAACGTACTGAAATCTCTTCCTTGTGGAAGATTACCATTTTGTGTTCAGATTTCACATTGTCCTGCAAAGGCTCATGCTGTGTGCTTTGTTTTGGGGTCTCTTGTTTTTTAACTGTCATCTTGTACTCTTTTACATTAATGTAAAACTGAAAGTTCACCTGGAGCAAAAGTTTAGGTTTAGAATCTGGTTTAGGTTTAGATTCTTTATGATAAAGGCATAAAAAACATGCAAACACTGCTATAGACAGAGCATTTCTATCTATCTGATTCATATAACTCACAATATTATAACAATATTTCACTCTCTTCAGCTGATACAGTCTTTCAAAGCAACATGAATAGTAAGTAATCTGTAGTTACATTTAAGTCACAACATTGGTACATGCAAAAGGTAGGCAAATGTCATGGCTGTGAAATTTGTTAAGCTTTGCTTCTGTTGTGGGAAACGAAAAGCCACCAAGATTTGGAAAATAAATGAGAAAGTGTACAGGATCAATAAATGATCTTTGTGATGGTGGCAGGTCTTGCTAACTACAGCTAGCATTAGTGGTTGCTTCAGTAATCAGTGGCTCATAGCTGGGGGTTTCTAGGAGACTGTAATGAAAAATGGCTGTGAAATTGAGGAAAACATCTAAAATGTACATGATAAGTGTATCTTCCCAGTAATAAATTACAAAGAAATCTAAGGCATAGCCACTGTGGAGAAGGGAAGAGGCTTGAAGAAGCAGCTACATGAAAGAAAGTGAAATAGTAAATTTCTTTTTTTTTTTTTTTTTTTAACATTAGAGTGTTTCTCTTTTGAAGAATGAATTTAAAAAATCCTTTAAGATGTTTCTTTGTTAATGGGTGTGGGAAACAGTGAAGTGCCACTTACTTTAAATACGTGATTTTATTAATAGATCAGGAATAATGTTCAGAAGGAAGGCTGGCACTTTTCAGGTGACTTTGAATATATGTTGTCCTTGGCCAGTGTTTGAATTGTGCAGTGATTGACAACCTCTTGTACAACCTCTCAAGGGGGAAGGTCATTAAGTGTCATTTCTGCTTCTGATATAGCTAATCTCACACGTCATCTGATGGCAACCTGTTCTGACCTAAAATTCTCTGAAGGCAATTTAAATTTCAGTGTGCCCTGAAACTTCAATTAACCTAGAAGGAGTACACATGAGAATGCTGTTGTAAAAGTTACAGAAATTTCAGATAACCCTGGCAAAGCAAGTATTTAATTATCCAGCCCTTGCCTATTTCCCTGCTCATATAACAATTATGTACGCTGGTTACCTACCAGCCTAGTCTAGAGTGCCCAAGGGCTTCTTCTGAGTCACTGAGCACTTTCCATTCCTGTTTTCAGCACTGGTAGGGATAAGGCTTTGTCATTTTAGTAGATTTTAAGGCTTTAAGTTTTCAACTAATTCTTGCATCTAAAATGAGCTGACAGCTGATCTTAGAACAGCAGTGACACAGGCTATGCAGTTAATAAACACCTGCCTCTGTACTAATGTGGGGGTGGGGGAGAAGATGTGCAGTGTATTACTGGAAGAGAAAAGAACAAAATCCATGATAAAAATGGCTAATATATTTGGGAGAAACATAATGATCTGCAGTACTAGACAGGTGTCCTAATCCTGTCAAGTTTCTTTCTCCCTCCCACTGTTGTGGGAGGACTGCTCACTTTGTCTGCTGTCTTGAGCACTAACACTCTTGCAGTGCTCTCTTCTTCATGTATAATCAGTCTACACCACAGAGAAATTTTATTTGCATAAGCAAGCTGGAAAGTTGCAATTGTTTTTTATTCTTTTGACATGCTAGTAAAAGCCCTGATACAGCATGGCCTATAAGCAATGCCAGGGAGGGAACTGGCATATATTTGGACAGTAAAAGTATTTTATTTTCATTTGGAGGATGATGGTAAAACCAGTAAAACTTTGTTCAGACTAACCCTTAGACTGCTTAGTATGTAAAGTCTTAGGAGGAAGGATGAAAATGAAATTAGAGGTGTTGTGATTCTTCACCGATTTTCCATTACTCTGTGCTTTTCATGGTCAATGGCACAAGTGCAAACAGGACTTGAAATTCTATACCTCATGGTAACAAAGTTTGACACCTCTTCCTACATATATAAATGACTCTGCAAGGTGTAGTTAATCAAAGTATAATAGTTTTTAACTTACAATGTTTGTTTTTGGTGTAAATGCTTTCTCTCCTTTTTTTCTACAATCAATGAGCATTTTGTCTCCAACACTTGTGGAAATTTCATCCCTAGGAAAGCACATCTATTTTGTGAAATGGCCATGAGACGAGACTGAAGTGTGTATATTAACCTCACCAGGTTGTAAGCCTCACAGATGGGTGTCCTGGGTTCAGCTGGGATAGAGTTAATTTTTACAGGAACCTGGGAGGTGGGGGGGCATAGCCGGGGCAGCTGACCTGAACTAGCCAAGGAGCTATTCCATACCATGTGACATCATGCCCAGTATATAAATGGGGAGTGGGCCGGGGGGAGGGCTCTCCTGCTCTCTCTCGACTTTCGGTGGGGGAAGTGGCGGAGCGTCGGGTCCCGGGTGGTGAGCAGTTGCACTGTGCATCACTCTTTTCTGTATACTCTTTCATTAGTACCGTCGTTGCTGTTGTAACTTTTTTTGCGTTGTCCCAGTAAACTGCCCTTATCTCAACCCTCGAGGTTCCAGTTTTTTTTCTTTTCTCTCCTCCGTCTCCCCCCTATCCCACCGGAGGGGGGCGGGAGGAGTGAGCGAGCGGCTGCGTGGTCCTTTGTTACCGGCTGGGCTGAAACCACGACAGTCCTTTTTGGCGCCCAACGTGGGGCAAGGAAGGGTTGAGATAACGACAGATCTGGCCAGAGGGTGTTGAAACAAATTTGTCATACGCATTTCTTATATTAGATAAATAGATGTTAGTCACAATGTTGGTTCATTTGTTTACATGGTGGCGTTTTGTAAGTTCTTATATGCTCTAAGTATTGCCTGTAGTTACGTTTCTCACCTCTGGGAGAGTGATTGGCATTATCATTTTGCTGTACTGGGCGATGTCGACTTGTGAAATGATTACATCACTGGTCATGAGGTTAAGCTGGTATCTGTATGAGGCAGTGATATCATTTCCATACTTCGGGCACCTTCTATCGGATTTTATTGGTAATTACACCCAATCCATGGGGAAGTTAGGGGGGGATACTTCCCCCCTGTCCGTTCACTTCCCTTCTCTCCTTCTGACTAATTACAACAGCTTTTGAGAATTTTGAATATCCTTGGGATGCGCAAGCCAGTGTGCTGTTAGTGCTATGCCTCCTGAATATGTTTCAGGTCTTGTTTAGGGCTACAAAAAGGCTCTTTAAGAGTACTACTCAGAGATCTGCCCCAAAGCTGGATATTCATGGGTGGCACAGCATGTGGGAGGATATGGGCAGGTATCTAGAGAACTTCTCACCTCCAGTGGCTTGGAAGTTCACTCCCGAACAACTACAGAACCCTCATGAAGTGGTAGAATATTTGAAAGAAAAATGCTGTGGCTATTCCAAAGACGTACAACTCGCTGCACTGTGCTGGGCCCTGGCCAGTATCTACCAAACACTGCTTGATACGAGGCAGCACCCTCAGGGAGAAAAGGGGGAAAAGATGGAAAACAGGACAGCGGGCACCGTGGCTACCCCTACCCCGGCAACAGGCAGCGCGGCTACCCCAACCCCGGTGACAGATACTGCAGCTAAACCAAAGAACCAACCTGTGCCAGTATCAGTCGCCCCTGTACAGAAAAAGAAACACACAAAGAAATCAGTTCGCTCAGTGAGAGATGAAGATGAACCAGGGTCATCACGAGAACAGGAGGAAGAGGCAGAACGTGAAATAATCACCCGATCTCTATCCCTGAGTGAGTTGCGTGACATGCAAAAAGATTTTAGCCGCCACCCAGGTGAGCACATTGTTACCTGGCTGCTCCGATGCTGGGATAATGGGGCTAGTAGCGTGGAATTAGAGGGTAAGGAAGCCAAGCAGGTGGGATCTCTGTCTAGGGAAGGGGGCATCGACAAGGTGACTGGGAGAAAAACACAAGTCCTCAGCCTCTGGAGGCGACTTCTGTTAGGTGTAAAGGAAAGATACCCCTTCAAGGATGAAGTTACATGTCACCAAGGCAAGTGGACCACCATGGAGAGAGGTATCCAGTACCTGAGGGAATTAGCCGTGCTGGAGGTGATTTATAATGATCCAGAAAATGTGCAGTCACCCACAGACCCAGATGAAGTCCAATGTACACAGCCGATGTGGTGGAAGTTTCTACAAAGTGCACCACGAACCTATGCCAACTCATTGGCAGCAATGTCCTGGAAAGAAGGCCATGGACAAACGGTGGATGAATTGGCTGTCCAACTCCGGCAATACGAAGGAAGTCTCTCTTCCTCCCTACGGGCCTGTGTCTCGGCTGTAGAGGAATTGTCCCGAGAGTTCCAGCAATTCAAAGTGGATATGTCTTCCTCCCCACCTGTACAGGCCTGCATTGCAGCTATTGGGAGTAAGCATTCCTCTGCCCAAGAGAGAGGAGAGAGAAAGTACACACGACGGGCTAACCTGTGGTTTTGCCTGCGTGACCATGGAGAGGACATGAGGAAGTGGGATGGAAAACCTACCTCAGTCCTGGATGCACGGGTATGGGAGTTGCGAGAAAAAGCAACCAGAAAAGAGGATCCTTCTTGGAAAACTGCTGCTCCAGTTTCCTGTGAGCAGTCCCCCAGATGCAGTAGATGGGCTGATCTCATTTCTGATCCTCTTGAAGGGACTTCTGATTCACGTGTGCGAAAAGTGAGTAACGAATATTCTAACCAGGATTAGAGGGGCCCTGCCTCCAGCCAGGTGGAGGAGAGGGACAACCGAGTCTACTGGACAGTGTGGATTCGATGGCCTGGCACATCAGACCCACAGGAATATAAGGCTCTAGTAGACACTGGTGCACAATGCACCCTAATGCCATCAAGTTATAAAGGGGCAGAACCCATCTGTATCTCTGGTGTGACAGGGGGATCCCAAGAGCTAACCGTATTGGAAGCTGAAATGAGTCTAACCGGGAATGACTGGCATAAACACCCCATTGCAACTGGCCCAGAGGCCCCGTGCATCCTTGGTATAGATTATCTCAGGAGGGGGTATTTCAAGGACCCAAAAGGGTACCGCGGGGCCTTTGGTATAGCTGCCTTGGAGACGGAGGAGATTGAACAGCTGTCTACCCTGCCTGGTCTCTCTCAAGACCCTTCGGTTGTGGGGTTGCTGAAGGCTGAAGAACAACAGGTGCCAACTGCTACCACGACGGTGCACCAGCGGCAATATCGCACCAACCGAGACTCCCTGATCCCCATCCATAAGCTGATTTGCCAATTGGAGAGCCAAGGAGTGATCAGCAAGACTCACTCACCCTTTAATAGTCCCATATGGCCCATGCGGAAGTCTAATGGGGAGTGGAGACTAACAGTAGATTATTGTGGGCTGAATGAAGTCACGCCACCGCTGACCGCTGCTGTGCCAGATATGTTAGAGCTTCAATATGAACTGGAATCAAAGGCAGCTAAGTGGTATGCCACAATTGACACTGCTAATGCATTTTTCTCCATTCCTTTGGCAGCAGAGTGCAGGCCACAGTTTGCCTTTACTTGGAGGGGCGTCCAGTACACCTGGAATCAACTGCCCCACGGGTGGAAACACAGCCCCACTATTTGCCATGGACTGATCCAGGCTGCACTGGAAAAAGGTGAAGCTCCAGAGCACCTGCAATACATTGATGACATCATCGTATGGGGCAACACGGCAGAAGAAGTTTTTGAGGAAGGGAAGAAACTAATCCAAATCCTTTTGAAGGCTGGTTTTGCCATAAAAGAAAGTAAGGTCAAGGGACCTGCACAGGAGATCCAGTTCTTAGGAGTAAAATGGCAAGACGGGCATTGTCAGATCCCTATGGATGTGATCAACAAAATAGCAGCTATGTCCCCACCGACTAATAAAAAGGAAACACAAGCTTTCTTAGGTGTTGTGGGCTTTTGGAGAATGCATATTCCAAATTACAGTCAAATTGTAAGTCCTCTCCACCAAGTTACCTGGAAGAAGAACGATTTTAAATGGGGGTCTGAGCAACGACAAGCCTTTGAACAAATTAAGCGGGAGATTGTTCATGCAGTAGCTCTTGGGCCAGTCCGGGCAGGACAAGATGTTAAAAATGTGCTCTACACTGCAGCTGGGGAGAATGGCCCTACCTGGAGCCTCTGGCAGAAAGCACCTGGGGAGACCCGAGGCCGACCCCTGGGGTTTTGGAGTCGGGGATACAGAGGATCTGAGGCTCGCTATACCCCAACTGAAAAAGAGATATTGGCAGCATATGAAGGAGTTTGAGCCACCTCAGAAGTGGTTGGTACTGAAACACAGCTCCTCTTAGCACCCCGACTGCCAGTGCTAGGCTGGATGTTCAAAGGGAAAGTCTCCTCTACACATCATGCAACTGATGCCACATGGAGTAAGTGGGCCGCACTGATCACACAACGGGCTCGCATAGGAAACCCCAGTTGCCCAGGAATTGTGGAAGTGATCATGGACTGGCCAGAAGGCAAAGATTTTGGAATGTCGTCAGAGGAGGAGGTGACATGGCTGAAGAGGCCCCGCTGTATAATAAACTGCCAGAAAATGAGAGGCAATATGCTCTGTTCACTGATGGGTCCTGTCGCATTGTGGGAAAACATTGGAGGTGGAAGGCTGCTGCATGGAGTCCTACACGACTAGTCGCAGAAACTGCTGAAGGAGAAGGTGAATCGAGTCAGTTTGCAGAGGTGAAAGCCATCCAGCTAGCGTTAGACATTGCTGAAAGAGAGAAGTGGCCAGTGCTCTCTCTCTATACTGACTCATGGATGCTGGCAAATGCCCTATGGGGGTGGCTACAGCAATGGAAGAAGAGCAACTGGCAGCGCAGAGGTAAACCCATCTGGGCTGCCGCACTGTGGCAAGATATTGCTGTTCGGATAGAGAAGCTAGTGGTAAAAGTACGCCACGTAGATGCTCATGTACCCAAGAGTCGGGCCACTGAAGAACATCAAAACAACCAGCAGGCAGATCAGGCCGCCAAGATTGAAGTGTCTCAGGTGGACCTGGACTGGCAACGTAGGGGTGAGCTATTTATGGCTGAGTGGGCCCATGATACCTCGGGCCATCATGGAAGAGATGCAACATATAGATGGGCTCGTGATCGAGGGGTGGACTTAACCATGGACACTATCGCACAGGTTATCCATGAATGTGAAACACGTGCTGCAATTAAGCAAGCCAAGTGGCTGAAACCCCTGTCGTACGAAGGGCGATGGCTGAAATATAAACAGTGGGAGGCCTGGCAGATTGACTATATCACACTCCCACGAACCCGCCAAGGCAAGTGCCATGTGCTTACAATGGTGGAAGCAACCACTGGATGGCTGGAAACATATCCTGTGTCCCACGCCACTGCCCAGAACACTATCCTGGGCCTTGAAGAGAAAGTTTTATGGCAACACGGCACCCCAGAAAGAATCGAGTCGGACAACGGGACTCACTTCCGAAACAACCTCATAGACACCTGGGCCAAAGAACATGGCACTGAGTGGGTATATCACATCCCTTATCACGCACCAGCCTCTGGAAAAATCGAACGATACAATGGACTGCTGAAAACTACATTGAGAGCAATGGGGGGTGGAACTTTCAAACATTGGGATACAGATTTAACAAAAGTCACCTGGTTAGTTAATACTAGAGGATCCACCAATCGGGCGGGCCCCGCCCAACCAAGACTTCCACATACTGTAGAAGGGGATAAAGTTCCTGTAGTGCACATGAGGAGTATGTTAGGAAAGACAGTCTGGGTTAGTCCTCCCTCACGCAGAGACAAACCCATCCAAGGGGTTGTTTTTGCTCAGGGACCTGGGTACACCTGGTGGGTGATGCAGAAGGATGGGGAAGTTTGATGTGTACCTCAGGGAGATTTGATTTTGGGAGAGAATAGCCAGTGAACTAGGCTGTGTGATATTTAGCTGCTAAATAACCTGCCAATGTATGTCATTGTATCTATAGTGTCTATATGCCATATCAAGGGTATTACTGTAAGAATTACCCAAATGACTGAAGGATGGACTTTGAAACTGAGCCAAGAACAACAGTGATAGAACTTGAACTGGCGCCCAGCAATTTCCTCAAGATCAACATCTTTGACCTGCAGACCAAGGGTGTGGGTTGCATCAAATGTACCAGCCAGAAGTTCCAGAGACAGCATACAACAACCCAACACCTCACACCATCTCTCTTATCCTGAAGAAGTGTTACAACAGATGGAGCCCCAAAGTCATGGACTAAATAAAATTGATGGACACATTGGAGGGATAGCCCATTGACTAAGGGAATACTATTTGTGTGTGTGTGTGTGGGGGGTGTCCATATACATACATATATATATATAAGACAAGGAAAGTGGTAGTGGTTGATTGGAGAATGTAAGATCTGGGCATGATGTAAATGGTATAGAATAAGGGGTGGATAATGTCCTGGGTTCAGCTGGGATAGAGTTAATTTTTACAGGAACCTGGGAGGTGGGGAGGCATAGCCGGGGCAGCTGACCTGAACTAGCCAAGGAGCTATTCCATACCATGTGACATCATGCCCAGTATATAAATGGGGAGCGGGCCGGGGGGAGGGCTCTCCTGCTCTCTCTCTCGACTTTCGGTGGGGGAAGTGGCGGAGCGTCGGGTCCCGGGTGGTGAGCAGTTGCACTGTGCATCACTCTTTTCTGTATACTCTTTCATTAGTACCGTCGTTGCTGTTGTAACTTTTTTTGCGTTGTCCCAGTAAACTGCCCTTATCTCAACCCTCGAGGTTCCAGTTTTTTTTCTTTTCTCTCCTCCGTCTCCCCCCTATCCCACCGGAGGGGGGTGGGAGGAGTGAGCGAGCGGCTGCGTGGTCCTTTGTTACCGGCTGGGCTGAAACCACGACAATGGGAAAGGATGCATAGAACAAGAGCAAAACATTTGACAAAGATCCACTCTAGAGATCTAGATCTTAGAAGGAAAAGGCTTTTGCTTAGAGGAATATGTCTGTGTGTTTCACTGGTAGAGCTCTTTATTCTGGTATCCTGTCCTGCTCGCTTCTTATAGCCTCAGGAGTAAACCCTTCATACTGACTTTCTGTTTTTGCTTTTGTTCAGGTTTAGTTTTCTTTAATATATTTTAAGCCTGAAAAAACTTTCTTTGTGTAATAGATTTCATTAAGCTTAAAACAGTTGCTGTCTCAGACAAAATAATGAAAGGATAATAATAAAAATGTTTCAATTAGTGCTATGAAAGTTAGTTCGTTTCTGTTTAGAAACTCAACATGCCATGAGTGACATAAAAGTATATATTTCCAGGGGTTAGGTCAGAAGAGCCATCAGAAGTCCAAGAGTTTGGTGATGTCCTCCCAGCAGCATCCATTCCATGAAGCTTAGCAGTGGTGGCCAGCCCAGCACCTCTCCCACACTGTTTGGGTCCCTGCAGTAGGCATGGAGTGGGTACATTTGGCTGCTACTGGGGGAGTTGAACGACCGGGGACTGGTGCCAGGGTGAGGAGTAGCACTTATGAGCCTGAAGGAATTTGGAAATTCAGGACCAGCAGTCCCTAAATCCTAAACCTCTTTCCCCTGCTGCTGCAGAGATGGAGTCCCTCTGAATTATGCCATCACTGCCAGAAGAGGAGTCTTCCTGGTGGATTTACATTGTGGTTCACATTCAGTTTTGATTTGTAACAGTATATATCCAGAGAAACTCCACTGATGTCAATAATCAACCATATAGCTGCACACACATAATTTTGAAACTCTGCCCTGTCATTCTCATTTGAGAAAGTCTTAAAAAACCCAAGAAATTATTGATGAACTTGGCTAACCTTCAAGTGATTTACTTAGACTACCAGTCTTCTGATTCCTCCAAAATACAATAACTGAAGATATTAATTCTAAAATAGCATGCAAGAAAGAACTTGCATGCAAATTTCAAGGAAAGCTGGGCTGCAAGAAAAAACCAGCCATAATGGATATTGGATTTGTATTTCAGTTTAATTTGTAATTTTTGCTCAGTTGCTCTGAACTCAGAAGCTATTCATGGAAGTTGATATTATATATATTTGATGTTTGTTTGGTGCCAAATCAAGATGAAAACTTGGAGGCAATAAAAGAAATGGTCAACTGGATATGCTTGGGAGAAGTTCCCATTTGTGAACCAAAACCAAAACAAAAACCCTGAGTGTAGTCCTGAGCCTCACATTTCTTGATTTCAATCTTACTGTCACATATAAGTGACTACCTTGCATTTTTTAATGAGATATTTTCTCTAAAAAACATTGAAGTGACACCAAAACACAGTGGAATTTAAAAGAACACAGTACTCAGGTTTCTGATGCATAACTCAGTAAATGCTTGTATTAGACAAAGTGTAAACATTCAAAACTTTCAAGAAAATGAATCTTCATTTTCAAAACACAGTCTTGTTTGAGCAAATTACAGGAAAGTACTTCTAGCAATTGCTAGGCTAGGTTTTTTTTTTTTTTAGAAACCATCTTTTTAATTCCGTGGGTAGATGAAGAATATTTACCAGACTACCTTGGCTTACATCAGTCACCAATGATCAGTCAATGCTTAACATTTCAAATTATGATATGATAACTGAGGTATTTCTCAGTAAAAGGGTAGCTGGGGTGGCTACAATATGACTGTGTTGGTGACTACCAGTCATTTTTATTTCCTTCAACTTCTTTGTCATGCTGACAATGTGAGTCATTGCTGTGCTGATGCTATCTTTTGTGCTATTGCTCCTGTGTGTAAATTAAAGCATCTTTACTTTCAAGCATTCCAACTTAATATCTGCCAACACAACAGTCATGCATCTACTAAAACTTCAATTACATGCCCATTAATTTTAAGGCTATTTTTGTCTTCTGAGATTTCTTACATCATAACTCCTGGACGCCTAAAGAACTGCATTGAAGAAGGGAGAAAGTTTAATTGATGTATTTCACCATAATCACAGAAATTTAGACATCAGTTAAGTAACATGAGAATAAACACTTCTAATTAAGGAAGGAATCATCACTACTGTAGGACTTCTGTGACTTTTATTAGTAAGTGTTTGATTTAGACTGAGAAATGGGAGAACTCCTCTTATTCTTTGGCAAAGCCATGGAAATTAATAGGAATTCATCTCCTGATAAACTTGGTGAGTTTATATGATCATGTATAATGATGATCATGTCATAGAGAGCAGTTCTACCACAAAATTTTCTGTCTCTGCATTAGTTGTGGTTATATTTACATCCATTTACAAATGAGACACTTTCTTGCAACATGTCCAGTAAATGATTGTTTTTAAATCTTATTCTGTAGGAGAGAGGCTTTATTGAAGGTCATACCGGGCATCCTCAAATTGTCTCAATGGCCTTATAGGCAAATCTGCTAGATCATCCAGTCAGTGTGGCCAGCAGAAACAGTAAATCTTCATTTTGGATTAAAAGAGAGGTTCTGTTGTTAGCCGCAGCCTAAAACTAGGAATGATTCTGCTGTGAATTGTTTGAGTCTCCTTTCCTTAAAATGCTGAGCATCATCTTTTGTAAGCCAGTGTGGTCCTGAGCCTTTTCCTGCTGACTCATTTTCTTTAATATTCTGCTTGGAAACTGGTACCAAATGTCTGCATCTAGGCCTTGAGACACTTCTGGGAGAAGCTGTTAGACCAAATCTGCTCGTGTCTCACAGCTGTTACTACAGGTACTGCTTCTTTAAAAGTAGCCATTAATTCAGGACTGACAAAAACTGTTGTCTTGATTCTGCTGGTCAGTCACCACCCATCAGCACCAGAAAAGATCTGAGGTATGCAACGAGAAAGGTCAGTGGGGCCAGCCATACTAGCTCATACTGTTGAGTCAGTCCGCTGGTATCTCATCTCAGGGTGGCATGTGAGCTAATAAACCTAGCTGTTCTACATCAACAGAGCTAGAAAAAGCAATTGTAATAACACAGATTTATCAAACAACATATCTCATCCACTAGGACTGCAAGTCTTACTGAGAGAACAGTGAATTACTCTCCACGTCCACTACTTCTCCTTGTTACACCATCTAACTGCCTTGTCTCCACTGCTTCCTATCTGTGAGTAGGGAGACACTGATCTATGTTGTATGAAAAACTTCATGGGAAAGATATTAGTGAAAAAGGAATGCTCACCCATTGCTTCTGTATTTTTGTGATGTTAAAAACTTATGGCTGAAAATTGAGGTAGAGTTCAAGATGATTGACTTGAAGGCTCTGCTATTACTAAATCATGCCATGTAATTACTGGAAAGTTCTCACAGTTTGCTGCAGCACAACCAACAGACTTTCTTTTAGAGCCATTATTTCAAGTAGGTGGGAAAATACAACCAAGCAGCCTTGTGATTGTAAAAGCCTTTCTCTCCATTGTAAACCAGTCACAAAGAGCCTCCTACTACAGTTACATAGAGAAAGATGTGAGAACAATTAGATGTAGGAAAGGTGTCCTACTGTTCCTGAATACATATCTTGCTACTCAGAGATGGGTGACCAGTGACTAACTGGTGCTGCCCTCAATTCATACCACCTCTGAAAGCAAATCCATTTCTGTACATCCAGTGTGGGCGGGAGGTAGATAACAACTTAATTGAACTGTCCTTATAAAACCAGGAAACTGAACTGCAGGCTTTTTGGCAGGAATGTATGCACGATAACTGCATGCTTTTCTGCCCTTACCACCCTACTTCTGTCCGTGGGAATGCTGGGCGTTACAGCCAAGACACCGCTGTTTCTCAAACCTTCCATTCATTCACAATCAGATCTGTTGAGAAACTGCCACTCATCCTTGGCAGAAAAATAATGAAGCCAATCATTAGCACAATATGCCTGAGATTAGCTGAACAACTGGTGCCTCTGGACAGCTGGTGGTACAGCTGCTGCAGGCTCCCCAGCCTGCCCTTTTTATGTGCTGCCAGGCTAGGTGTGAGTTCAAGGCCCAGGTACTAAAAGAAAGAGGGGGGAAGGAGAACTAGCTTGCAAGACATGCAAGTTCACTTATGCAGTGCTTGAAAAAACACTGTTAAGAAGCAACATAATTAGAAAGTGTCTGTGAAATAAAAGAATGGCAGTGCAGTTTACAAACTGTTTATCGAAGACACCCTCTTGAGGATAGAGTGGGTAAGAATGGCTACTCACTGAGGAAGGCTTTATGAGATATCTTGGCCACAAAATTAAAGGCTGCTCTCATGAGGGGATAGGAGGTTCCGCCTGAAGCTATAAGACTTTCTTTCTCCTGGGAAGAAGTGAGGAAGTTTGCCCATGTTTTTGGTGTACGTGGCAGAAATGCTCCCACTGTAACGTTTCACACGTTTTGTTCTAGTCTCTGTCTAAATGTTCTCCTTCTAAATAAACTGTGGACAGTAAATACTCTGAGGGGATCATGTAGTCCACAGATTTCAGCATTACTAATGCAGCTATTGAAAAGCATGTACCAGTCTGGAAAACAACCCAAGATTTAAAAAAAGGTATGTATTCCACTAGATGCTGGCTGCTTTTTATTGTGATTTATGAATTGTAAGAGTTCAAAAAAGCAGAAGTTCAGATTCTTCTTTAATCACCTGACTTGAAGAGCTAAGCTGTAAACAAAGACCAGCTATAGCAACACTGAATCTCAAGGGCCTGCACCATTAGAGTTTGGATGTCCATGCTCTGTTCTTGCGTATGCAAAGGAAATTTTTGCGTATCATAGGATCATAGAATCATTTAGGTTGGAAAAGACCTTCAAGATCATTTAGTCCAACCACCAACCATGCCCACTAAGCCATGTCCTGAAGTACCCCGTCTATTTGCTTTTTGAATACCTCCAGGGATGGGGACTCAACCACTTCCCTGGGCAGCCTATTTCAATGTCTGATAACCCTCTCAGTAAAAAAATTTTTCCTAATATCTAACCTAAATCTCCCTTGTCTCAACTTGTATGCAAAGGAAAAAAAGAAAGAAAATACAGAACACAATATTAAAGAATAGTTAAACTCTGTTTGGTGTAAAAGGTCCAGTGAGCACCTCACTTCACCAAACCAGAGACTCTGTAAGTCTGTGCACAGCTTTAAGTCTGTGTATATTCTGCCTGGCCTGTGCACAGGAATCAAAGGACAAAGAGAGAATCAAGTGGAAAACAAATGCTCGGGGTCTTGGTGGAATAAGAGAAAAAAAAGGTATGTGACCGATCTATATAGTCATTAGTCAAAAGGAGGATAGAAAGAAATCTACATGAAGCAAGAATTGTTAAAAGAAAAGGGTTAAAATTAATAGCAGTGCATTAAAAGACCTCTACATTTGAAGCAAAGCACAAGACAGACTAACCTTTGGCAAACCTGAAAGTCTAAATGTAAGGTTCAACATAAAAATGAGGCAAATGCTGAAAAGTGTAGAAAGGTACTGCAGAGGTGACTTAAATCATTTTCATTCTGCTCTTGTGTTACCTATCTACAGTGATCTATAAGGCAACTCTGGGAAGAGGCTGTCCTCTATTAAAAATTTCTGTGTTAACGCCTAGTACCATTGGGCATTGACACCTGGTGGGAGCATTCAGATGTTATCAAGATACACATAATAATTACATTAGTATTTTGTAGATGTATTGGGTCTGGCTGACATGGAGTTAATTCTCCCCATAGGAGCCCTCGTGGTGCTGTGCTCTGCATTGGTAGCTAGAAAGGTGTTGATAACACACCAGTGTTTTGGCTACTGCTGAGCAGTGCTGGCACAGCATCAAGGCTGTCTCTCCAACATTTTCACCCCCTCAATGGCAGGCTGGGGCTGGGCAAGATCTTGGGAGGGCACATAACCAGGACAGCTGACCTAAACTAACCAAACAGATATTCCATACCATATGACGTCAGCTCAGATATAAAAGCTAAGTAAAGGGAGACGGAAGGGGGGCATTTTTGTCTTCCGGAGCAACCACCACGCGTACTGAAGCCCTGCTTCCCAGGAAGTGGCCAGACATCGCCTGCTGATGGGAAGTAGAGAATAACACCATTTGTTTTTCTTTCACACATGACCTTTGCTTTCACTTTATTAAACTGTCCTTATCTTGACCCATGAGCCTTTTGTTATATTTTCTCCCCCCTGTCCAGCTGAGGAGGGGGAGTGATAGAGCGGCTTTGGTGGGCACCTGGCACCCAGCCAGGGTCAACCCACCACAGGCTTCTATAATATAGAAAGAGTTAAGCATGGGCATCAAATCTACTGTATATATTTCTCTTTTCTAACCTGAAAATTAGGTAGTTTCAGATTTCTGAATTGACATTTGCCATCACAGTACCTCTACAAAACTAGATGTTTCTTTCAGACAATGCATGTACCAGTTAGTTAAAAATATAATCAAGCTACAAAAAATGAAAATTATCTGAAATCATACAGAATTCCATAGGATGGTTCAAAAATAATCTTTTCCAGTTGCAGGATAATGGAGGTGAGGCAGAAGGGGCCCAGTCACTTGCTGTCTGCAAACATCTACATTTGAGGGTAGAAAACGTCCCTCCCAGAAACCAAAGGCTTTATTCCACCAAATATTTAATCCAAGTCTTAGCTTCACACAGACATGTTTACATATGTAATATCTACAAACACAATCCCTATGACTACATTTAAGATAAACAATGTACTTCAGCATAAATGCTGTATAAAGGGGATTGTTCTGCAGAAGTTGACCTTCTGTGGAAAACACTGTTTGAGCTTTATTTTCTAACCCTTATTAAATAATTTGAAAGTGAATCTGTATCTGTCCATCTCAGAAGCACAGCACACAACTTCCCAACTGGTAGCTATGTCATGAGTGGCAGTGATATGAGAAAGTAATCTGAGAGATACAATGGCCAACAATGATGATGAAGGTTAGTGGAAGTTCTGCACCTGTTGTGATCCCATGTGAAGCAGAATACCTGGGTAAAAACAGATGTACTATCCCAACTTACCAGTTGATTTTCATGAAGAACATCAACGTTTGAAAATTACTACAACTGGATTGCTGTAGTGACAGCACCGAACTCAACTATTAGCCCATAATAAGGGTTCTTGATAATTTTGAGATGTTTACTATTATACTTCTGAAGTTTCCCCTTGATGTGACAGAGAAATATATAAACTAAAAATTCTCCAAACTTCTTAAAAGGCACTGTCTACTCTTTTAATTAATTCCCTTGATCCTCTTGAAATAATTTATGCCTTTTATTGCCCTATTTTTTGAATGCCTATCTGATTCATTTGAAAACCCTGGAGGACAGAATGTCAGGCATAGCCCTCCCAAAGATAATACAAAATAGCGCACAGGTCATCAGAAATTGCTAGCCATCTATCTAAAACAATTCTTGAGAGAAGTGTTAATGGGTCCCAGGATGGAAGTTATTCAGATAGATACATTTCATGTCTTTGTACTTTGCTTGTATTAATTTTATAGCTCAAGCCAATATTTCTTAGAGGAAATTCCCTTTTCTCATTAAGTCTGTATTTCACACAAATTAAACAGCAGTGAAATAATTTGAAATGGGAGTTTTCTAAAAAAGATCTCTTCTTAAAAAACCAAACCAAAACAAAACAAAAAAACAAACAAACAAAAAACCCAAAAAAACCCCAAAAACCCCAAAACACCAAAGAACCACACACACAGCCAGAATCTAAGTATTTTAGCAGAACAGGTGCTTCTTCCAAGATCTATCCAGTCAAGTCTACTGCAAAAACAAACAGTATTTTAAATGGTGTATGTTGACATTAGGGATTTCTAATTCCTTCTTCACGCTTTATTTACTACAATTTGAAGGGTATTTAATGGACCAGGGTACACTTTGGAACTGTTGTTTTTCCAAATCAGTACTGAGTAATGATAACAGAAACAAAATACAGTTGGTAAAATAATGTAATTCAAATTTCACCATGAAGTTTATCAATGGCTGTTACAGTTTTTCCTGTATAATTTACACCCATAAAAAACCATGAATTGACAGACCACTTAACAGCAGATGCCTTACCAATTGCTAACTCTGAAACACATTAAATAGTGCATGTGGACCAACAAAATTACAGAATTAAAAAGGACCTTGACAAAACCTGTCTTTAAATCTTTTATTCCTGGCACATACAGACTTCTTGGTGGATTGACTATGTTTTCTCTGGGCGGGGGGGGGGGAAGCTTGATTCTTGACAGATTTTTAAATACTGTGTTAGCAAATAATTCTGCAGTACAATAGACATAACATTAGTCCCCTCTATCTACTCAGTGAAATGTAAGAAAACTTGATCATAGGAAGAAAAACACTTTTATTTCTATGGCACAGAAACACTGTTTCAGTCATTTCGGTTTTGCATTTGTAAAATGTAATAGTTCTGATTTCAGAGAGGAGGAATGAACCCAAAGGTTTAACTTCAAAGTTGGTTAAAAATGACCATCACTGAACATTTAATTTATTAGATGGTTTTACTTCTGTAATCTCTGGGAACTACCTCTTCTTATTTTTTCTTCCATGGCAGTTTACAGTCAGTTAAATAGGACTACTGGCATGGAGTAACAAGTTGTGAATTGTCTGGGGGAGTTCTCGTTTCAGTGGCAACAAACAGATCAGCACAAGGCAGGGAGCTTTTATCTAAACACCACTCTGGGGCTTGGAATGGTGCTCCCTTACCTGCCAGGAACAAGGTTTTCAGAGGATGGCCTTTTGTTCTGAATGTGCATTTTCCTTGTATATGAGCAAACCCCGTTTGCTCAGGGAAGGAATAAGCATAAGACTTCGGGTCTGCTCTTCAAATCTCATCCTGGCTGTACCACTAACTGTACAGAGCACGATACACAAGTAATTTTGTCACTCTCTCTCCAAATAACCTCCTTTCCAAATAGCTTTACTGGTACCTTCCAGGTATGCCTTTTGAAGAAATATCGTAATGTTACACAGGCCTCAGTTGGCAGGGTAATTGTGCTCCACTGGCACTATAAAGCTTACGTATGGACTTGCAGAATCAGAGTGTTATGGCCTTTGCTGCATTCTGATGTGCAAAGTTATAATGTAATTAGTTATTAGTATTCTACTGTGATGGGTTGACCCTGGCTGGTTGCCAGGTGCCCACCAAAGCCGTTCTATCACTCCCCCTCTTTGGCTGGACAGGGGAGAGAAAATATAACAAAGAGCTTGTGGGTCGAGATAAGGACAGGAGAGAGATCACTCACCACTTACTGTCACGGGCAAAACAGACTCAACTTGGGGAAAATTAACTCACTTTATTACAAATCAACCAGAGTAGGGTAATGAGAAATAAAACCAAATCTCAGAACACCTTCCCTCCACCCCTCCCATCTTCCCGGGCACAACTTCACTCCCGGATTCTCTACCAACCCCCCCAGCGGCACAGGGGGACGGGGAATGGGGTTTACGGTCAGTTCATCACGCGTTGTTTTCTGCCGCTTCATCCTCCTCAGGGGGAGGTCTCATCACACTCTTCCCTGCTCCAGCGTGGGGTCCCACCCACGGGAGACAGTCCTCCACGAACTTCTCCAACGTGGGCCATTCCCACGGGCTGCAGTTCTTCACGAACTGCTCCAGCATGGGTCCTTTCCACGGTGTGCAGTCCTTCAGGAGCACACTGCTCCAGCGTGGGTCCCCCGCGGGGTCACAAGTCCTGCCAGAAAACCTGCTCCGTGGGCTCCTCTCCACAGATCCGCAGGTCCTGCCAGGAGCCTGCTCCAGCACGGGGTTCCCACGGGGTCACAGCCTCCTTCAGGAACCCACCTGCTCCGGCGTGGGGTCCTCCCCGGGCTGCAGGTGGATATCTGCTCCACCAGGGACCTCCATGGACTGCAGGGGGACAGCCTGCCTCACCATGGTCTCCACCACGGGCCGCAGGGGAATCTCTGCTCCGGCGCCTGGAGCATCTCCTCCCCCTCCTTCTTCACTGACCTTGGTGTCCGCAGGGTTGTTTCTCTTACATGTTCTCACTCCTCTCTCTGGCTGCCAAAATACTGCCTGTCCCAACTTTTTCCTTCTTAAAAATGTTATCACAGAGGCGTTACCACTATCACTGATTGGCTCGGCCTTGGCCGGCGGCGGGTCCGTCTTAGAGCCGGCTGGTATTGGCTCACTCGGACACAGGGGAAGCTTCCAGCAACTTCTTACAGAAGCCACCCCTGTAACCCCCCTCCCCCGCTACCAAAACCTTGCCAGCAAAACCAATACAAAGCCAAAGATAATTTTGTAATAATTTTTATTTATTTCCCTGGTTTAAAAGGACTGCAAGTTATAGGAGGGGAATATACAAGTCCATTTGGTTGAATTTGGCTTATTATAGGGAACCTAAAGCACTTGGGAGTATGCAAAGTGCAGGTGAGCTGACAATTCCATTATAGCTTTGGTCTATAGGAAACCAGTAGGACCAGCGTTCAGACCTAAGATGTCACCAGTGACTTGCCACTAAACAAATATAATCTCCAAAGTCTTTACAGAATGGTATGTACTGGACTGCAGACTTGACCATCCTACCAAGAACCTGCTGAGAGGGACCCATTTGTGCTACAAAGGGATTTAATCTGACTTGAAAAAATACATAACACACACTGCACTATAATGGCTGTATTCAGCAGCAAGGCTGTAAATTTGCTTCAGTCATGTGTTTTCCAGGTGCAAACTGTATCCTTTTTCCTACTATATCACCTATAGCTGGGACATACCAAAATGACTTGGTTTAATTAAGACTATGCTGTATAAACCAGAAGGCTGGGTTTCATTGTGGTTTATACCTTCCTATCCTTACTCCCAAAACTCGCAGGGCACAAACCCACACCCAGACAAAACTGCCTGTGTGCCAGCTGTGCCAGTGTTCTGCAGGCTGCTTGCCAAGTGCTTATGACCGCAATAAACTTTGCTTGCTCTGTGATGGGGAGGATAACACTGCAACAGAAGTGCATAAAAGCATACCAGCACTTTGTCTCCTTCTAGACAGGGCTATAAAGAAGGCAAAACCCTCTTTCAGTCTATCACGGCCGTTCAGGAACATATCTTCCCAACTCCTGCTAAACCCACTGGTGAGACCTCCTGGGAGGTGCAGTGGATGTGTTCCTCACCTTGTAACGAAAGCAGAAACTGAACTGTCGCCTTCGCAGCCAGCTGTGATACACCGACTTGTGACGGACCCATGCCTGTGGAAAGCGCTGGAGACCGGTGATAGTCCCCGGGGCAGGGTGGGGAGGGATGCCGTCTGCCCCTTGGGGGACAGTTCACAGTGCCCCCCACCCTGACGGTTCCCCCGTCACGTCACGAGGTGGCAGTATTTTGTTTCCACTCTTCTGCTCTAGAGATGCTGGACATCACATTCCCTTTTCCCGAATTACTATTTTTTTTTCTCAGTGGACATTTCCGCAGCATGGTTATGAACAGTTTGTTCTGTGTACAGTGGAGGTGGTCCTCAGCACTTGGACTTCAGTGTGTCTGATCTGTGAGGCCACCTCACAGTGAGGGCTGGGGACCAGACGATGAGTTTAAATATTTCATTTCATTGTATTCATATTTCATCACTACACCTGTATATATGGTCTTAGATGTGCCAGGTGAGGTGAGACCCCTGACCTGGGGTCATTGGTTTATTCATTGGTCTGTTTAGTCTTTCCAGGAATACTCCCTTATTCAAGAAAGTCCGGACCAGGAGAATGTGGACCTGGGGTCTGTAACCCGGGGGATTTCCCATCTGCAGTGGAAGTGGACTTAACATGACAGAAGGCTCTTGGCAGCCTTTGAAGGTTCAAGATGCAAAGTATTACATGTAAGGTTGTGTCAGCTTGGTAACTGAAGTGGTAGAATGTGGGTATGAAATGCAAATACCCAAAATGCAAGATTGCCTGTAATCAGGAGTTAATAGTAAGACTATAGATGATAAGCTGGGGTTTTATTCATTGGAAGCAAAGGAAAATGTGGCTGACCTCAGTGAATTCAATCATCACAGAAATACTGTGATTTGACTTGAGTATGAGAAAAGTAAGTGTGAAGTGTTAGGCAAGTGATCTGCAATAGAAAGAGATACATTAATGTTCTTGCACAAGGCCACGGTGATAAATCTCACTGGGAACCTCAAAGACACTTCTGGTCAGGGATGCTCGGAAATGCGGGCTCAAACTGGAATAAGTGCGTCAGGTATACAGAGATGATCTAGGGAGAAACTAAAAATGTGTGACTTTTCCATTCTCTTACATTAAGCCAGGGAGGAAGCCTGACTGCTGTCTATACATATGTCATGCCAGAGATGAAGCAGAAGCAAGATCAGAGCAGTGGGCCTTCCAAAAGGAGCAGAAAGAGGACACAACTACCTTAACTTTGATCTTTAAACCTTTCAATTTAGGAAAAGGTATTATGGTGGAAATAGTTCTTGATGACTTTCAGGAAGGCTCCATCCTGTCCTATTGTTCCTAGGAACACATTTCAGTCACTTATCATAAGTGCTTGAGACTGTCTATCTGACATATTGATGAACTAGCTCAGCATTAATTTTTTTTTAGTATAATGATGCTGGAAAATTAGGGTTTTTTATGATGTCCAATATAGATAAAAAGAGAGAAATGTTCAAATCAAGGAAATGTTATTTTTAAATCAAGCTGGGAATGTTGGCACTTCACAAGCAACAGGCCAATCACGCTTGTGATGACATTTTTATTTCTTAGCACCATTTTCTTTGAATTTCACTAATCCATAAGGTAGCATATACCAAATTCTGTAGTCTCCACATGGTTGAATAGCTGGTGCTTGACCATCATTCAGGAGCTTCTGAAAAAAGCTTATTGGCTTCTGAAAATTATGTTTGTTCTGAGATGCTACTGCACAGGAATGTCTTGTTGTGCAAGTGAATATAAGGCAACAGTCATGGTGACTTTTGAGCATTTATTCTTTTTTGCATTTGTTACTGAAACTAGTTCTAAAAAAGCAGAATGTCATCCTTTTTTTGCAGAAGGTGTTGGAACTAATTTGTTTTTTATTAATCCTTCTGCCATTAGTAATTAATTCAGAGGACTTAATGAATGAACAAGAATGAGAAGAGGCAGCTGGTGTAGATAGGTGGGAGAGACCTAACATGGGCACGTTCCTGACTGCATACATGCATGTTTATTACACATCGGAATAGTCTTAATGTAAATATGCAGTCCTGATTCAGAGCTTTCTAAAAGACAAAGCTTCCAGTATAATTGAATTTAAATTAAGCAGCATCTACTCAGTAGCTAAAAAATGTTTTTTCTGGAGTTCAGAATATTTTGCTGTTATGAACGTTTACCAAGACACACCAATTTTAATATCTGCCAGCAGATATTAGTCTTATGTCTCTGTCAAACTAAGTGTAAGAAAAAGTCTACTTGCCCAACATGCTAAGGAATTCTTTAACCATAAAGCAATCTAGAAATACAGAAACTCTGTTTATGCATTTATGTGACATTTTTGTTGTAAAAAATGAGAAATTAAAAATAGGAGCTGCCTTGAGAAACACACGTCAAGAGTAAAGGCCTAGACTTGTAGGCTAGGATCTGGGTGAAGTAAGATTCATAACAGTTTGATTTTCTTTGTTCTGTAGGGATTTGTAATTTTTCTTTCTGTTTAAGAAAACTTCAAAACAACAAAATTCTGACTGGAAAGGGAGCATCACAAAAATATACAAATAAAATTGCCCAAATCCTTCTCCTTGTGGCCTTGTCAGAAGAATTGCAAGGGCTAATGTATGAAAGGAAAGACTAGAATATGACAAACTTCTCGAAAGGCTGAATGTAATTCTTCTCCAGATTGGCTGATGTTGGTAAAATAATGTATCATTCCAGACAATTCCATCATAGCAGTAGTCATGGATTCAATAAATCTCTATTACGACAATTTTCTAGATCATTCAGTGATGTCAAATACTGAAAAAAATAAACTTCATGGATTTTTTAGTTCTTTCCCAAACACAAAGCTACTGTGCTAAAATAGTTTTCTGACTTAAGTGTTAAAGCAAGTTGTCTGATGGGATATTGGATGGTTTTAGGGATTTCAACCACTTCGCAGTGAGCTACCCCATTTTCGCCCCAGTCAGCTTTGGTACAAAGAGTCTGTTCTCTAACCTCAGCCAATGCAATCCATACAAAAAAAAAAGGAATCCACACCAAGTCAACCTTAATATTTTTCTACTTTAGTACATACATTTTTCATTGACACAAAATCTTGCAGTCTTATGCTGCTTGTAAACAAGAATGTGGAGAAATATAATATATATTTCCTGGCTTGCAATTTTCCAGGAAGGTCTCTTTAATGACTCTGCCTTGCTAAATAAGGGATTATATTGGCTGTATACAAGTACTCAGCAAAACAGAAATGAAGTCTGAAGGGGAGAGGATCACAGACTTTGTTCAACAAAGAATGAATGAAGCTCCTGACTTGTGTTTTACTCAGTTAGGATGTCTCTAGCTTTTTGTCCTGGTTTCAGCTGGGATAGAGTCAATTGTCTTCCTAGTAGCTGGTACAGTGCTATGTTTTTGAGTTAGGTGTGAGAAGAATGTTGATAACACTGATGTTTTCAGCTGTTGCTAACTAGTGTTCAGTCTAAAGTCAAGTATTTTTCAGCTTCAGCCAGCAAGAAGGCTGGAGGGGCACAAGAAGTTAGGAGGGGACACAGCCAGGGCAGCTGACCCATACCAGGTGGTGTCATGCCCAGTATATAAACTGGGGGGAGTGGGGGGGGGGGGATCGTCACTCAGGGCCTAACTGGGCATCAGTTGGCACCTGGGGAGCAATTGCAGTGTTCATCATTTGTATATTCCAATCCTTTTATTATTACTGTTGTCATTTTGTTGGTGTTATCATTATCATTATTAGGTTCTTCTGTTCTGTTCTATTAAACCGTTCTTACCTCAACCCACAAGTTTTGCTTCTTTTCCCGATTTTCTCCCCCATCCCACTGGGTGTGGGGGGGAAGTGAGTGAGTGGATGCATGGTGCTTAGTTGCTGGCTGGGGTTAAACCACAACACTTTTCAATTTGCAACCAAGATTACCGAGTGTACAAGTATTGAATTTCCTGTAACATCATCCACAAGTCATTGTTGCATCTTCCCAAGTTTAATTCATCCAAATAATGAACAGAGAATTCTACAGGCTGCATTATAAAATGTGTGCTCATTTATAGTAGTTTTCATATCCAATCAACCACTTAATCGACATCTAAAAAAAAAGCTTGAATATCCTATTAAATGAAGGAATGAACATTTGTTTTTAATGTGTCTTCCTACGGGTTATATTTAGCACCTTCATTTAGATCATTTTGTAATCTTTAATTTTGTTACCGTGTTGCTAAACTGTGGCCAAACATTTAAGGTGCCCAATAAAAAGTAGCTATAAAGCCCATGCTAGGAAAGCAACAGCTCCTTGTTAAGTTCTTCACTCAGTTTATGAGGCTTCAGGACCAAAAAATCCTTTTTATCTACAGTTGCTACCTGCAGAATGAAGTTGAACAAAACTGACCACAACTGCAAAGATCGGCCTCATCTCCAGTCCTTCTGCTCCCAACAAATCACAGCCAAACCAAAATGGTCTCCTTAGCCTTGCTGACTGTATTGGGTCTGGCTGACATGGAGTTAATTCTCCCCATAGGAGCCCTCGTGGTGCTGTGCTCTGCATTGGTAGCTAGAAAGGTGTTGATAACACACCAGTGTTTTGGCTACTGCTGAGCAGTGCTGGCACAGCATCAAGGCTGTCTCTCCAACATTTTCACCCCCTCAATGGCAGGCTGGGGCTGGGCAAGATCTTGGGAGGGCACATAACCAGGACAGCTGACCTAAACTGACCAAACAGATATTCCATACCATGTGACGTCAGCTCAGATATAAAAGCTAAGTAAAGGGAGACGAAAGGGGGGCATTTTTGTCTTCCAGAGCAACCACTACGCGTACTGAAGCCCTGCTTCCCAGGAGGTGGCCAGACATCGCCTGCTGATGGGAAGTAGAGAATAACACCATTTGTTTTTCTTTCACACATGACCTTTGCTTTCACTTTATTAAACTGTCCTTATCTTGACCCACGAGCCTTTTGTTATGTTTTCTCCCCCCTGTCCAGCTGAGGAGGGGAAGTGATAGAGCGGCTTTGGTGGGCACCTGGCACCCAGCCAGGGTCAACCCACCACACTGACAAATTCCTGTGAAACACAGGAAAATCATCTGCCTTTCCCAGTCACTAAGGGTAAAGTGCAGGTTCTGATTGGTATTTTGATTATTGTATAACTTCAGGTCTGTGTTTCTACAGAGCATAATAGAAACTCAGTAAAGAACATCCAGAATGTCCATACGTTTTCATGATTTTAAAAAAGTCATAAGGCCAATAGATAATGGGAATAAAAAAATGGCTACAGAGTCATCCACATGCACATTCCCTTCTGAGCCCCTAAAACTTCTACCTCATTCTTAAACTGACATCTTATTTCCTGCTAATCTGGCAGGTGAACCACCATTTTCAGGTGTACAGGAGAGAATCCTGCAGGTCTTGGCATCTCTAGAGAGTCCTAAAAAATAAACTTTGAAATGGAGTGTCTGAGAAGAGTGACTGAATGACAGCTGTACCTGCTGCAGCAATGTCAAAGAAAGCTTTTACTACAGAAGTCCTGCTCAGAAGGATGATCTTGACCAGCTGTTGTGGCTACACAGAGTTTCTTCCTGAGCTATGAGAGACTCACAGCTGGAAGCTAGCACTGCAGCTCTTTCCTTATTGCGATCTCATAACCATCTTAAGCTTTAAACTTAAGGTTTTTGTAATTAGTCTTAGAGCTTTCACATAGTGTGAGGGACTTGGGAGGACCTTTTTTTTCCCCCAACACACACATACAAGTACCCCATACCAGATTATTAAAAAAAATTCGAACATAAGTTGAGACCCATCCAGCTGACTCTAGGATTTCCCTGCCCTTTGTTACCTTCCTACAGCCAAAGACTGACAAATATGCTGTGCCAGTGCTGAACTCTCTCTTCTTTGGAAGAGCACTATCTTATTTCCTAAAGTGAGGGAACCTGTCATTGTCCACCTTTGCCAGAAAATTTTTTTGCTTCTGGAGAAGCTGGAGCCTTGTTGCTTATTCTTTCATCTCACATTCCTTCCTTGCTCCAGTAGCACACTCCCTCAATCAGCTTCTCCACTGAAGGAACAACCTTATTGTGCAAACTCCAAGGCACTGTAGGAACTGTCCTCGTAAGAAGTATAGATAAACCAGATGAAATTGGTACAAGCTCTGGTATTCTTCTGCAATAACTTCCCTATGAAACTGTAAAGAGAGGTGAACCCTTCCAGTATTTCACAGCCAGCAATCATTGGAGAAAGAGGTTTCTTGCAAGTTGTCTTTGCGAGAGGAAATATGAATACCTTCATATACAGTCATTCCCCAACTCCCTCCCCCCCCCCGCCCCCAGCTTGCAAAGTAACCGTATGTTTAGTTTAAGCTATAGTTTCAAGAAATTCCAAAATTCCTGACCAGCTTTGAATACCTTTTGATTTTGGAATGCAGAAATTTTAAGGAAGAAAAGATATGAGCTCATTTTCATAAAAACAAAAGAGTGGCAGTTGTAGGAAGATGAGAATACTTACTGAAAATACTGTTTAAATGTTGAAAAAACACTGTGGGTAAGATAGTAGTGTTTTGTATTGTTACTATGTAAGTGTTATTTGTTTTAAAAGTAAATAACTACTTCAGAGTTGAAATCTTAAAATACAGATAGTAATGCTTCTATTAGTTCACCCTGCATAAGTCATTCCCCAGAGCTCTCAGTAGTGATTCCTAGAAGTCTTAAGCCCAATGTCTCTCTGCTTTTGCCTCAGATTTTCTACTGAAGTTACCTGCTCCCTGACTATTTTGATCAGGTACAGTTTTCTTAAGTTCATTATTGAGTACCTCAACTTAGTTGTTCACTTTTGTTGCCCAATGTTACTGGCATTCCAGTATGATGATAATCTTTTTTCCTTTCTGTTTAAACTTTTCATCTTACAATATATTTTCAGATCACAGATTTGGAATTCTAGATCTATCATTACTGACACACATTCATCCAACTATTTCAAAATGCACTACATTTTCTGAAAAAGATTGGCATAAATATTCTTTGCTATAACAAAATGTGAAGGAAGGAAACAGAGATTTAATTACCAAGACTCAGTTGCTGGCTCAGGCTTTCGGTGCCTTATAGAAATTCCGAGGAAACCCTTTAATTAAACTAAAATTATATTCTTTGTTCATTTTTTGTATGTCTGCTTGTTGATTTGCTTGACAGCTTCCTTTCTTTTTCTACCTTTTTACCTACCAGGATAAAAGGGTTTTTAAAAGGTTTATTTAAAAGTAAACAAACCTGATTTTGAATGGGCTATGGCAAAGCTGTCTAATGCTTTCCCACTGCCTGTTTTGAGTTCTTTCAAGTCTACAAAATATTAATATTTTGGACTGATACTTTCTAGTGAGGTCTCTGCTTCAGGCTGGTTAGCTGAGGAGAAGTTTGGTATGAGAGAATGACAATCAAAATAGTCCATTTATGAGAGGAGAGTGGAAATGTTAAGACCTAGTACTTGAATCTTCCTGTGTGCTGGGCACTGCAGCTTTCTGTTGGCAAGGGCTTGCTCCTCATGTCAGAAATGTATTTTTGCTACCCCTAAATTTTGTCAGCTTTTAGATCCTTGGGAAAAAAATACTGTCAGCAGAAGCACAGTAGAGAGTTTTGGTGATTTTTAATGGGTAATATCCCAGTGATTTCCTCTGTATTGAGCATACTCCAAGCAGGGGAGTGAACAGAGTTTACTTTGTAATTCCAAGTATGAGCTGTTCTACTCCTTGCTGGTGAGGTGGCATCTTGAGTACAGTCCACATTTCAAGAACAAGTGGATCAGCCTGCATCTAGAGGACAGCGAAATGCAGGAAGCCGAAAAAATACAGCTTATCCAGGCTAGAATAGAGAAGACTAAAGCAAGACATAAGGGTGAGACAAAACAGCTTTAAAATTAAGAAGGAAGACTGAGGCTAGATATTAAATAGTTTTTACTAACATCTTAGCCAAGCAATGGAATATGCTACTTAAAAAAGCTGTAGAATCCCCATCATGGAAAGTTTTCCCAGAACAGTAAAGAAAAGCATCATCTTCAGTGGTCAAGGCATACTTGTTCCTGTCTTGAAGCAGATGATGGATTTAGAAGGTTCCTTCCAGGCCTACATTTGTATAAATATGAATGTGATCATAAACATTCAAAGTGTGACATACAGTATGTGCAGCTTTCACCTTTTCAACCTGCACCTGATAAAGATGGAAAATAGAGCAGACAAACTCTACAGTGGTTGTGAACTGTGGCTTGTCTTCAATGCAAAAGTGAGCATAAATTAACATCTCTGAATTATTCCTTCAAGGCAGCCTCTTTCCAGGGAGAGAAGAATGACAGTGGCCATCATGCAGAACACTACTAGAGCAGTAGAAGGTGGTTTCTTAGCAGGGTAATTGCATAAGCAGCTGAAAAGCTGCCCATACATCTCTTGTTTTGCAATGTTGTAACTTGAGCTGCTTTATCCCTCTTTCATTACCAGTTCAGGTGTCAGCAACACTTTAGTTTAAAGCCCCTTTCACCAAAAGGCCATCAAGCTCCATATTAAAGCACCATTTAAGTCAAGCTGCAAATGCTTATGGCTAGAAAGACACCTGGATAGGAACAAAATCTGAATTATAGTTTGGACAAAGGACTTCTACATTTAGCAGTGCAAATCATACTGTGGTACTGTTAAGGAGCTTTTCTCAACATCTGCATGCACAGCTATCTGGATAATAGTTACCAGACCTACGTTAATGTGGCAGAAAGGAGTGTGAATCAAGGCATCAGGAGCTTTAGTTTGCAGGCTGCTGTCTTAACTTAAATTTCTGTTGTGAACTTTGTTAACGGAATGCTGGAGACATAGGCACTATAATGTCCTCTCCATCTGCATCAAAATTTGCTTATTTTTAGTGTAAACTCATTGTTCAAGCAAGAGTTCAAATTTTGTCACCAAACTGATTTGTATCTATACATGACAAACCTAGTTTAGATCATCTGACAGAATGTCAACAGTGTAATCAATAAAAATTCTCAGTGGCAAACCATCTAATTCCACAAGGAAATGGTCAGTAATTACAAAATTACAATATCTTATCTGTGCTTTCAATTTACAGAGTCATCTTGAGGAACTCCTTCACATTACTGAGGTTAGTAGCAAATGTGTATGCGTGGCATCCCACAAGCACAGGGAATTGATGATTTAAATTATTGATGTTAGTTAACAAGTGAGTATTTTTGTATTTAAAGTGTATCTCAGTGCTCTGCTTTCTATACATGCAGTGCAACAACAGCCTTTTTTAAAAGCAGCTAATGGTAGCCAGTAGACAGTAATAAGCTATTATTACAGCTCTACTTTTTCTTGTCTATATTTCCCATAATTTTGACTCAATAAGAAGAAATTATAGGTGCAGAGAACTTTTTTACCTTAATAAAGGTGGAAAAAAGGACAGAAATGAAAAGAACATCCACATCAAAAGCAAATGGGACATAGGAAAACACAAGCGACTGTAACTGTTCTTGTCTGCTTTCCCCAGTTTGCAACATGTCCTAATTAATAGAATATTTGTAAGAGTGTTCATAAGACTGGGAAAACAACTACAAAATGACAGATCTCAGTGAGAGAGCGTTACTTAGACACAAATAGGTGCAAATTTTGAAAGCTAAGTGTTACCAACCAGAACTTATCCAGGGCATAAGGAACGCATGATGAATGGTCTAAAGCAACTCCTACTTGGACAGTAAACCATTTAGAAAAGGCAGCTGCAAAAGAAAAAAAGACAGAAGGACTAAGTAAGTCAATAGTGTTTAAGCTGTATCTCCTTTTCCCATTCATGAGGCAGAAACTCATCAAGTAAAATGGTGTTCATTTTGGTGTGGATTGAATTTCTGCCATCGCACATTTCTGTATCTGCTTTGCAAAGACAAAGAGAGATGCAGGGGAAACTTCTGTCTTTCAAATACAGACAAAGGGATTTGAGTTTCCTGACTTCTACAGTTCTGCCTAGTCAGTATGACTTTGAGACCATCCAGCATATCTCCTTATCAGGCTGTGAGTTTTGGGGACAGACAGTGAGTACTGTCTTAATCCAAATAAGAAGAAATTAGCACTTAGGAGTAATGACCAAGTGAAACAGGAAAAGATGTTTTTGGCTATATTGGTAGTGAGACATATAAATTATTCTAAGTAAATTATGACTTTGGTTGATGTCCTCTGTAGAACTAAGGCTAGAGGGGAGGCTACATGCCTATGGTGTAATAAAAGTGGTAGAGCTTGATAACACCACAGACCTACAGAGATGCCCTGGAAGGAAACTGGTCAAATAAAATAACTAGAAGATAGAAGGTTACAAACTAGTCTTCTCCCACTGCAATTATGACTATTTGCATTGAGTACCTGTTGATCATTTATAGGGAAGCCACAGCTTTCTCCCCTATTTTGTCACAGAAACTGTACAAGGATGTGTCAGGAGAGTATTTTTCATTTCCTATTAAAGTGATTTACAAAGACATACAAAGTAAAATTGGTGGTGAGAGTTCAATTTACACCGTTTAACTGGAGATTATCAAAATGAAAATGAGCCTCAGCACTTCTTTTTATTTAAGTGGAAAGTGGAAGAGCTGAATATTATCCCAAGAGTACCACTGTTATTTTACTAAATCATTGTGTCTGGAATTATCCTGTAAGACCACTTTCATCTGTCCTTCCTCAGATTTCTGGTAAATGTCCACTGAAGAGATAGATGAACTTTGTTAGGTAAATGCTGATAACGTCACGCTCAGATAATACATTTGGAGTAGAAGATCAGAGAATTAAAAAAACCCTGGTTGACAGGAGGAGGTCAAACAGATTGGCCTCGGGCTACATCATTAGCGAGGCTGTTGGCAGCATATGCCAACAATCTATTATATCAAGTAAGAAATAGCTAAGACAGTAGGCCATGGTTGGGAGGGAAACCTCCAATGGTATCCAACACTGTGTCGAAGGCTAAGGGGGGTGGAAGTGCTGCATTCAGGGGCAGGGTGGCCAGCCAGGACCTGTCCAGTCAAGCAGTGGGAGTGAGTGTCCTGCTCCCAGTCTGATCTGGCCCAGAGGGGCAGGGCCTGTGTATGTCACAAGAGAGAAGTCTTAGAGCAGAAACCGCTATCCACCTACTATGCCCACCCTGCTGAGTAAATAAATTTTAGATTGTATGGCACTGAGGGTGTAGGTCAGTTCTTGTGGCCACCCCACCTAAATTCCCCTGTGACAACTGAGGAAACAGGTGCAGCAAGCTAAGAGGTTACCCTTTTGCTGGCTGTTCGTTACAGCCTTTTTGGGGGAGGCTATTGACTCCTTGGAGAGCAGGCAGACTGGGAGACATGCCCATGCCACGGGCACTCACATTGATGTTCTGGTATCATAATTTAAAATCACTTTTTAGTTAGTGATGTAAGTTAATGCTGGTTTGTGAGCTGGAGTTTGGAGCTGAAGCACCACAGAGAGATTTGCCAGAGCAAACTGTCCATATAATCTTTGCTATTTTTAGACCCTGATCCAGAAGAACCCATAAACACATGCTTATCTTTAAAATGCTTGCGTGCTTAAAATTAAACATATTATCTGACACCTATCCACACAGTGCTGAAATGTTTTAGTAATGTTTACATTAACATCTACAAGGTGCCTGGATGTTTGGAATTACTGAAAAACAGGAAAAAGTGGCTTTATGGACTATGGCATTCCTAAGTCGGCAGAAGCATTTCCCAGGTATTCCCCGATGGCTTGAATTGATGAATTTGACAGTAACTTTTCAATTTCCAGTAGTGTCAGGAATTGCCTGCCCGTGCATTTTTAAGTAAATATCTTCCCCAGTATACTTCTCAACAGACTATCTGAAGGAGTATTTTACGTGCTTGCTGGTATCTATGAATAATTGGAAAAACTGGTCAGAATGTTTTAATTGAAACAATTTTTGTATTGAAACACTATCACACTCCTTTTTTTTCAAAGTCACATGTTTTACCAAAAATTTTTTTCACACATTCTGAAGAACATCTTTAAGGTAATTAGTGTTGAAAAATTACTTTTCCATTTCCAAATGTATTTTGAAAGGACTGTTCTTTAAAGGTAGCCTTTCAGGAGCCCTAGAAGCACTGCTGAAAAATTGCTTCACAAAAAAAAAAAGTGAAATTTTGATTATCTCAAATCAGAACAATTTATCTCCTGAAACCTCAATTTTTTTCCTCAGGATAAAAAAAAAAAAGGAAAGTTTTCTGACCAAACCTGTTAATTTATGTATAGGGAAATTGTAGCATTATCTTGCAAAGCACCTTCACTAATTATTTTAAGTGTTTAAGTTGAAACATATCTTCCAGTCTGGTTAAAAAGAGAAAAGTAGAAAAAAAACCCAACCAAACCCCAAATCCTGCCTCTTTTAAAATGTCACAGAAGACCTCTTCGGATGCAATGCAACCCTAACTGTCTAGATGTTCCAAACTGATTAAGAGCTCCCTCAGCCCTGACAGACATTTATTGATATTTGAGGACGCTCTTTCAGTGAAAAAGCATCCTCCATTGCCTCCCTGCTTTCTACAGCTTGTCAATCTCGGGTGAAGATGAACATGTTAATTGAGTGCCTTGTTAATTTATTAAAGAGTAATGACAGAAGGAGTAGTGCTGAATGCTCATAAAATTTGTCTTTCAGTGAAGAACTATCCATGTTTTAAGAAAATACTTTAAACTACCTTTCATTACTAATTTACTCATCATTGTACATTATAGTTAAAGGTCAACAACACCCAGCAAACTGCTGCATTATTATGGAGGTGAATGTATCAAAGCGGAAAGAATTACACGTACCAGACAACAGTTGGGGCTTTCATCTGTATTGTATTACAAGGAGAGGCGAAACTGCATTAGCATTTGAAAGTAGGATGCAGAATAATTATATTCAATTAACTAAGGACTCCTTGGGCAGCAGCCCAACAGAGAACTGCACATGACAAGACCAGGCAGAAGGGAAGGAAGTGAACTGGTCTGAATTCTGTACTTCCCAAGTGCTAATAAATATAAGTACTGTGCCATGGCTGCTAAATACATAGTTATTGGGAATGAATAGCTGGTTTAATCCCAGTAGAAGTGGCATTGTTTACTGCTTTACAATGGTTCTGTAAGCCTCACTGAGGCGTGCAAGTGGTATTTGGCTTTGTCTGCAGGAAGTGCTGTCCAATATACACATGCAGTCCCGCTAAACACCTGTTTCCATACTTTACATTCTACTTTACCTTGAAGTGAAAGGAGTTTGCGTTCATCACCAGGTATTCATGCTTCCTTAAAGCTGCAGTAATAGCAACAAAGCTTCTTACTAACAAGCATATTCTACTACAAGCAGGACAGTCACGTCTTCTAGAAGATTTCCCTTACTGGCGTAAGTGAAGCAAATGGTGTCAGTCTCTGATTTGGGCAATAAAGAGGGGACATGTATTCCCACACATGATTTAGAGACTGGACACACACGAAGGTAAGTGGCTGCTTTCAAGGCAGTGCCAGGAAGTGCCCAACCAAAACAGGGTTAATACTGTCTTCAGAATTGCTTTTTACCCCTTGCTCCAAAGAAGAGCAGTTTCTTCCCAGATGCCATGATATTCACCGGGGCACATGTGGATACGGAGGCTTCCTCCAACAGAAAACCTTAGCTGGCTAATGGAGAGAAGACTGTGGTTGCAGCTAGTCAAATGCCAGCTGGGAGCATGTAACTTCTGTAGAATTACATCCTCTAAACATGACTTCTTGATTAAAAATTTTAGCATGCCTTAAAATGCTTTAATTTTTGTGAAACTTTACAACAGCTGTTGCAAAGACACGTTCTAGTGAAACATTTCTGGATGGTCTTATTGGTCTTCTTCCATACCCCTTCTTTTTAAACTTGGTCATTTAAAAGGTGATATGTCTGGGTTAGACCATCTCTTGCTCAGTTGGTCAGCCTGTGCTTTTAACTTCATCTGCAAGAATGACATAGGTGTCCTTCCTAGCTAGTGTCCTTTGTTTGAGTTCCATTACTCTCCATTTGTTTATATCATGAGTGTAGTCATATAGAGGGATGGCAATTAGCAGAGGAATTTAACTGTTACAGTTTTGGCAGTGGCATTTTCCATTTTTGCTTCCTCCCTAGTTCTTACGTCTCAAGTATAGGCAGATTTTTGTGTGCCCTAGTTTAGCTGGCAAGGCTGATGGATAGAATTTCCTGCAACAAGTTAATCTGCATGGTCTTCTCAGTGTTTGGTTACCTCAGGAGATCATTAGGGTTCCAGCAAAGATTTTAGCATGCTATCAATTGTTACTATAAATCTAGCTGCAGCCCAGTGGAGGAAGACTGCTGAAAACACTATGTGAAAACAATCTTCTTTGCAAATACTTAGTATTATTATAAATAAGTTTTATTCTGGAGTTTTGTCTCAGACAACTATGTCGTGTGCCAGTAAATATTTCATAATATTTTCCTTTCATGAAAATATTAGGAAAAAAGAGGAAAAATAGGCTTATGTCCGTTAATGCTTCCTTATAATGCAAACTGCAGGCTTGAAGCTGTTCTCTCAAAAGATTGCTTTTCCTTCATACATTAATGATTTATGCAACATAAGAATAAGCGGTGACAGAAGAACTGAAGTAACAGTTTTGAAAGAAAGAAATGACTGAAGGATCAGCACCCAAGAACTGACTGATTTTTTTTATCAGACATTTGAATGCTTTGTTAGTTTCTCTTTTGTTAATAACTGTTTATCCCAAAGCTTGACTTGTCCCTTGGGTGCAAAGATGGCTTTGGCAGCACTCCAGCAATGCCCTCTCAAGTCAGATCTTGAAGACACCTCTTTGGAAATTCTGACAAGTCCAGCAGAATCAAGGAGGAGAAAATCTGAATTCATTTTATCACTTGAAACACACATATATGTAGTCAGTGGTGGGGGAAAACAAAGGCCCTAAAGTTTCCAGAAGGCTAATTCATTAAACTTTAGTCATCTTTAGGAGAGAAGGGAAGAACCTTAGGAAGGTCTTTAGGAAAACTAAAGGAGTGAAATACACCAACTTCTTAAATAAAACACATTAATCTCCACACCTTCTAGGACTTAGCTCTTACAGTTTGCATGGCAAAACTACATACATGTTATATACAATTGGATTTTAATATGTTTTCTAACATATGTTAATGATACATTTATTAGTGGTATCCATGAAGCCTAGAAGGGAAAAGAATTTTGAAAAGGATTTTTAGAGTGACTGATTTTTTACTCTCTACTAATCCTTTCTGTGGCAGTTTCAATTCAGATTTTTTTCAAAAGAATTATTCAGATCATGCAAAAGTCCATAGGAATGTTCTATTTAGCTTCAGAGGACCTTTGATGATGCTTAGTTAGGACAAGGATTAGTGTCTCTTTAAGTAACATAATATCATATGCTTGTAGGGTTTATTGTTCTGTTTCCTCTGTTTGGCAAATTCTGCAAAACCTGTGGCTCTGAATTGCTATTGCCATAGGGAATGAATCTTCCTCTTTGACAGAGACCTCTGATTTTTCAAACGAGCTGCAAATGCTAACTTAGGCTGTCTGTTGTCTGTGCAGGATATCCAAAGTGACATCTTCCTTGGCTTCAAGTCAGGAATCTTAGAGAAGTACATGGCCAGGCAAGTGTATTTTTTCTGAGGAAGACCTTATAGAAACTAAGGGAAGTCTACTACTGCTGTGACTTATGGAGAAAAAACGGGAAGTCACTCTTCACTCCTACCTAGAAAGTTCTCCTGAAATTGGGAATCTAGTGATTTTAATTGCAGATGTGTTTTCCTAAATTTGGGAAGAATCAGCATCAGATGCTTATCTAAATTGCTGCAGATCGCAGGTGATAGCAGTAAAGTTAGGTGGGAAGGTGTCTACTATAAGTAAGAATGGTAGGCAATCTCTTTCTGAAAGTTAACTTCAAATGAATGGGAAAAAGTATGTTTCTGAAGTCTCATGTCTCAGCCCAAATTTAGATCAAGACTTCTTTTGAAGTTAAATTTTGGCATTTTTCAAGTGAGAGTATTCCTTTTCTAGACCAGACTGTGGCAGCAATGTTTACAAAATGCACTCCTTGATTTTTGATGAAATACTTTCTAAAGTCAGATTTTGCTTTGTCTTTCGAAATGAACTTTCCAAAATTCATTTTCACCTCTCTTTTTAAAAACCCCATTACTGATGAATAAATACCTATAGATTACTACTTCTCTAACATTCTCATCCACAAATACATGCTTTGCTACCCAATAAGCTAGCTGCTGTAAATCCAAAGAACAAGTGTTTGTCCTCCCCAGAAGAGCTGTGCAGCTCTCTCTCCTTTTATGGCTCCTTTCCATGGAAATCATGTCAGCCAAGTAAAGCAACCTGGAATCATGTCAGTGCATGCAGTGTGTCTGAAAGCTCTTTATAAATTAGTCCTCTGTAGTCAATGCTTTCACTTTAATGTATGTTACTGCTGAGTAAATTTTTGGGAGGTACTACTTTTTTTTAATTCCTAATGTGCCAAGGGTCTCTGTGAATAGCATTTTAAAGGTAACAAATCCTAAAATTATTGTTACTTATTGTAGTTGTATGATTATTCCTTTGTATGACAGCTTAATTTGCATCAGTGCTTAGCCTGTCTTTGACAAGCTCAAAGGAAAACAATTACAATTTCTTCCTTTAAACTTCACAGGAGCAAGAGGTAGCACCTAGCATTTATGCACATTACCCCCAGAATGCCTTTTTTCCCCATTTTATTTTAGCAATCTTGTAGATCTTTTATATCTGATGGGAGAGGATAAAATAATGAATGGTGTGTGGTAGATGTAATTCACATCACTTAGAGTGCTCTTGGAAGAATCTCAGGTACAACTGAGATGAGGGTGGGAATTAGAAGAGGGTAGAGTAGAAGAAAAGAATCTAACAAGGCAACAATGCCTTTCAGTGGCTGTTTCCAGAGGTAATATTGTCTCTTATTATCTGTCCTTGGAAAGGACCTTCCAAGACCAGCTTAGAATCTTCTAAGGCAGGTGTGATTGTCCCAGGCTTTTGAACCTGTGGACAAGAGTGTAGGCTCAGCTTTTTTTGCAATATGTACAGAAGGTGTTGCTTGTTCTATAGAAATTCAATACATGCAGCTGATATATTGTATGTGCAAATTCAAACATGTGCTTCTTCCTTAGAAGTTTAAATCAGTATTCACTTCCTTCAGTGGAAATTTTTGTACCTGGCTGTAGGCTCGGAACATTCTAGCTAGGTAACTAACATGAAAACTGAGTATTCAGATCCAGAGGTGAAGTAAACAGCACATGTTCGGTGCAGATTCAGAGGTTTTTGCATGTATAATATTCAACTTAAAAACTAAATATAGCTGTACTGCAGAAGCTTGTGTATTTGTCAGTGCTGAGGTAAAATAAGAATAGATAGTGGTTATATTGTTATATGACCTTTAATGGGAATAGAGATTTGCAGGTGGAAATGATACCTTTAATAGAAGAAACACAACCTCATTCTCCTCTGAATGATTCTAGAGCAACCGTTATCATTTCCATAGAGCTGAACTGGTCTAATTGGTAGGTTTGATGCAGCTTTCCACTGATGCAGCTTTCCACTGTCAGTTTTATGCTAATAGAGTTCCACTCGTTTCGTTGTTTCTGTGCTGGTATTAAACTGAAGTAGTATGGAGAAAAATTGAGTCTATTGCCCCTGAATAACAACTAATTATACTACTCTTTTTCATAGCAGAAATTTGAATTATTTAATATAGACAGTGTAAAGAAAGTGGAGCAGTACTTATAGCCAGTATTATCTTTAAATGAATCTTTAAACTGGCACATGAAATATGCAGTCAGTGAGTAACTGGGAAGGGGAAGAATGTGCACTGGAGTAGGGCTACAGTAAACTTACAGCTAGTTTTTGTCTCTTATGCTCCATAAGAAATATGTGCCTGCTTGCTCTCATGGCTCTCTGCCTGTTTTAGCAAGCTACCGGTATTTCATCTATGCCTCATCCCCTTGCTATGAACTATTCTTGTAAAGAGATCTTATCCACTGTGTCACACTCACCAATGTAGAAACAATTTAGAACTCAAGCATGGAGTCATGATATCCCTGAGATCTTCTACTATTCTGTACCTACTTAAGCGTCTAAATAGATGTTAATCTGACTTTGTATTTCAAACATAAGTCTTTGGGGTCTCCTTTCTAACTACTAAGGTATGAAAAAAATAATGTTATTCAGTAATTGGACATTAGTCCACTTTAGTATATCTGTTATATTGTCTTTATGGGCACCAGGATTGAACCAGAGCCATCCAGAGTTATCAGAGCAAGTTGTTGCTGTTCAATAGCCCTTGGCTCTATAGCAAACTCGGAGGCCTGTGAATGAAGAGGAATGCAGACACCGTGGTAATGAGTAGTTACTCATGTGTGAGGCTGGGCAGTTCACTCTGAGCCTGCAAGGCTTGCACCCCTGGGCATGGATGGTCTGTTTTCATCAGCTGCCTTTCTGGGGCAGCCATCATCTTGCTGGACACTGCAGACTGAACAAAGTGACCTGGGGAACTGAAAGTGTGTCTTAGCCACTTGAAAGAAATAGGGGGTATAACCTTTATGAGCCGAATGTGGCAAAGGTCACATGAAATGCATGGACTGGTGAGTTACATTCACCTCAAATGGAAAATATTTTTTTCAAATAGCTTTGATTCAAGGGGATAAAGCAATCTTCTGAACTTCTGTCTTCTCCCTTTTTGCATAGTTCAGTGTAAATTCCACATTATGAAGACAGTGGAAAACTCTCAAAATGAGCCCTGAAGATCACAGGGGCAAAATATTCTAAAATGGACCTCTAGGAGTAAAAACTTCTGGGTTTTTTTCAGTATAAACATATCTAACATGTAATTTAATGTATTGGGTTTGTGTGGCAAGGTTTTGGTAGCGGGAGGGGTTTACAGAGGTGGCTTCAGTGGGAAGCTGCTGGAAGCTTCCCCTGTGTCTGACAGAGCCAATACCAGCCGGCTTTAAGACGAACCCGCTGCTGGCCAAGGCCAAGCCCATCAGTGACAGTGGTAGCACCTCTGGGGTAACAGATTTAAGAAGGGAAAAAAGTTGCGGCGAGCACAGAAACGGCAGCCGGAGAGAGGAATGAGAGCATGTGAGAGAAACAAGCCTGCAGACCCCCAGGTCAGTGAAGAAGGAGGGGGAGGAGATGCTCCAGGCGCCGGAGGAGAGGTTCCCCTGCGGCCCGTGGGGAAGACCATGGTGAGGCAGGCTGTCCCCCTGCAGTCCATGGAGGTCCACGGTGGAGCAGATATCCACCTGCAGCCCGGGGAGGACCCCACGCCGGAGCAGGTGGATGCCCAAAGGCGGCTGTGACCCTGTGGGAAGCCCGCGCTGGAGCAGGCTCCTGGCAGGACCCATGGAGAGAGGATCCCAGGCTGGAGCAGGTTTTCTGGCAGGACTTGTGACGCTGGAAGGGACCCACACTGGAGCAGTCTGTGCCTGAAGGACTGCACGCCGTGGAAGGGACCCATGCTGGAGCAGTTCGTGAAGAACTCCAGCCCATGGGAAGAACCCATGTTGGAGAAGTTCGTGGAGGGCTGTCTTCCATGGGAGGGACCCCACGCTGGAGCAGGGGAAGAGTGTGATGAGTCCTGCCCCTGAGGAGGATGAAGCAGCAGAGACAACGTGTGATGAACTGACCGCAAACACCATTCCTTCTCCCCCTGTGCCGCTGTGGGGGGGTAGGTAGAGAATCCGGGAGTGAAGTTGTGCCCAGGAAGAAGGGAGGGGTGGAGGGAAGGTGTTTTGAGATTTGGGTTTATTTCTCATTACCCTACTCTGGTTGATTTGTAATAAATTAATTTTCCCCAAGTTGAGACTGTTTTGCCCATGACGGTAACTGGTTGAGTGATCTCTCCTGTCCTTATCTCGACCCACGAGCCCTTTGTTATATTTTCTCTCCCCTGTCCACGTGAGGAGGGGGGAGTGATAGAATGGTTTGGTGGGCACCTGGTGTCCAGCCAAGGTCAACCGACCACATTTACTTCAATTATTTACCTGTTAAAAAAATTAGTAACCTCATTCTGAAGACTTTTAATTGTGAATTAAGAGTTCTAGTGCATTATTTGGTTAATACAATATTGACTGTTAGCTGCAATTGTATAGGAAAGGACAAAAAACAAAGGACATTTGACATTCGGTAGTCAACAGTTTAATCAGTTTGTGAAAACAGAAGGAAATGTGGTGGAGGCAAGGTAAGAGTAATGGGTTTGTTTTTACAGGGAATTCCACAGCTTTTCAACAGCATACCATCCCATGGACATTACACACTCAAAGCAGTCAGAATCAGAGTTAGGTGTTCCTGTTTTCACAGCCTTATCTTTTTGTATAAGGTCAGGTAAAGCAAGTAGATAGACAGGACACATAGCTGAAGTGCTTGACTTCTGAACCTCTTTATACCAATGCTATTGATACAGCCTATAAAAGCAGATTTTCCTTATAAAATATAAAATATATTTGTAATTGTTATCAGAGTAGAAGGAAGCATCATAAGTCTATTTCTTTTCCCAGTAGCACTGCATTACTAATTAGAAATGAAACTTTAGGACTGTTGTATCAGGCAATGGAAAACCGTTTGGCCTTTTCTACCACAAAACCAAAGCTGTCAATATTACCTACCTATATTTTCAAAACAGCTACAGACACTGCACTGTCATCTAGAAATGACTGCAAAGCTCACACATCTGTGTCATTTTTTATGCAGGATAGGATGTTTATGCATATTCATTTGGACAAGTCTAGAGGACAGCTAGAGGACAGCATGCAACTTGTGGAAAGTGAACATGTAAGGACAGCAGAGAATGCATTGCAATCAAGTTAACCCATTCAAATTAGTCTATCCCCGTAGCTTATTGGTCAGGCCTTATTAGTGCAATGACAGGGCAGGATAGGAAACATGAGAGGTTGATTTGAAAAGCAAGATATCTGGTATTATTTACATTCATATTTATAATTTCCAAAATCTTCCATTTTCATTTTGCAGCAGATCTTTCTATTAGTTAATTATTTTGGAGAAGTTGCCTGAAAGGAAAACAGAACCTTTTGCTTCTGAGTTCAGTCTCAAGTTTTGGTATACTGGAAAACGTGTAAATTTGGGATGTGATGTACAATTGAGACTTCTGGATGTGAGAAAGTACATTTTCCCTAATCTCGTGGGAAGGGGAGTTCTGACTTTAGACCTGGGAATGACATGTTGCTCCTCTGCCTTCTGTTTCACTGAAATGGATACTTACTGTATATACCACTTAGTCTGGTAGCCTTCTACAGAGCACAGCACTGAAATAATCACTGAACAATTTCACACTGAACTGAAATGATCCTCATAACATTGTAACAGCTAAAGATTCAGAACATGGTACCGTCAGTTTTGCATAAGTGCGATTCCATGGATTCTCCTGGAGATGTTCTTGACCTAGCCTGGTATGAGAAAAGGGTGAGATTTTCTCCTTCTCTTTTGTTTTTTTGTTTAATGAAAGCAAGTATTTGGCATCACAGTGATTTCTATTAGACAGTAGTTTGTAGAGCTGCATGATCTATGAGTTTTTCCAGAGCCTGCTTCTCCAAATATTTTCTAAAATTTGCTTATTTTGGAGAGTGAGAACCACTATTGTCTCCTTCTACTTAAACCTTCTCTGACTGAGCTTAACAGCTTTGCTGAATAGCTCTGCTTCTCCTCTCTGACTGCTCTGCCCATCACTTCTGTCCATTTCTGTCTGACTCCAATACTCCATAGCCCATGTTGTTTTCCTGTTGGAGTAAGTTCTCATGAACGTTGTTCATTACTCTACATTATCACACCTATTCCTCTCCAGCCCAGTAACATCCCTTCATGTCTGCCCCTCCTCCTGACTCCTGTCCTTATTCACCTCCTTTCTTATTATTCTTAACCTTTATCAGCTCTTGTTATGTGAACGCCTACTGTGAAGTACTTAATAAATCAAAATTTTCTGTAAAAGTAAATGTTTAAGCAATTAATTATGCAGATCTGGAATTATTTGGTGCCTCGTCACTGAGTTTCCCATCATTTTCCATTAGAAGGATGAGAGTATTCTTTAAAATTTATTTCAGCTGTACAGTTAACTAAGCATTAATAAAGAAAATAGAAAGGGAGAACTCCTACACTTTTTCATATAGGTTATACCCAAGAGGCAATGCATGTAAAAACATGTTTATAGATAGAGTCTGTTGTTAGCTACTCAGTAGCTAGCGTGCATCAGCAGTGACTCCTATGAACCCACCAGACTTATTTTAAACAAGTGCCAGGGAAAGCAGTCATGGCCAAAGTAGCTGGGGTGATACACCACAGCATGGCATCAGAAACAGGCTTCTAAGGAGACAGAGCAGTGACATCCAGGATACTGCTAATGAAATGTATTCAGTTTCTGTTCTTAATTACAGGCCTGTTTCCTACATAAAAGCACTGTTAGGTCATCTGGATGCTGCGCTGATGTGCTGAGATGCGACGAGTTTTTCGTGTGCTTGAAACTTCACAGGGCAAGAGGTTAAAAGATCCATTTTAACAGAGGGGAGGGCTGTACAGCACCCCCTCCTCTGAAGGACAGCAGTAGATGCCACGGGACCCCTGGCCCCCAGGCTGTAAGGAGGCAGGCCTGTGCAGGAGGCTGACCTGGCACTGTTTGCTAGGGTGTTCTTGGGCTTTTCTGGTTCTTTTCATTTTCAATAGCAGATTTTTTTTAAAAAATATGAATTCAAATGCTTCTTGCTCAAGATGAGTTCTGAAAGTGTAAAACAAGTGGGAATAATGGTGCAATTTCAACACTCAACAGGGGTGCCAAGAGAGATAATCTCATGTACGCACTGCAAACCACAGGAAGAAGTGGAGCCATGGCTGTGCTGACCCCCCCCCTTACCCAAGCGGGCTGTTCCCCATTTTACTTATACCCTGCGGTACCCCATGAATGTCAGTAAAATGAAAATAACCATTAGTTTCCTACCTATATTAAGATGTTCTTCAGATAAATTTGTCAGTCTTGGGAAGCACTCTCCCCATTATTAATATAATAGGTCTGTGATGCCACTTGGCAAACAAACGGTTATGCAACCTTTAAAGCTCTTATACAGCAAAGCCTCAAAGGGCATATAAATTTCAGCTTTTCTTGAAGTCTTATGAAGGCCAGACAGCTTAAACACTTAGAGAGATTGAACTGGGAAAGATTTTCTGCACTACTGACCCTGCTCACCCTCCTATTTTGGGCAACTGGATCATACAAACTCATGAAGGATGTTAGCAAGCTCCTTATGTATAAATATTTGGACTTTTTTGAGCAGTGAGGAAATTGTAACTAACGACTCAGTTATCTCTAGGGTAAAGAAATACACCAATATCAGGTAGTGACTTCTAAATATGTTTATATATTCAGAGCACATGACGTTGGTGAATGTATTTGTAGATTAGGTGTGGAACTGTGTGTATATTTTGGATTTGCAAGAGTATGACTGGACTGAAAAATCTCTTTGCTATTTATTGGGGTAGGCACAGAGTGTGTAAATTTTCACTGATCTCATTTATCTTCTTCCTTCTTTATACCTATCATTCTAAAGCACAATGTTTTAAATTAAAACTCAGAAAACCAAAGCAGATTGAAAGAAAGTGCTTCAGCACTGTTATAAGCAACCCAGCTGAGTAACCCTTTCCCCTAACATTTTGGATCAATGTCAAAAATGTCTCCTCAGTTCAAAATGCCATATATTATTTTTGTAGTACACTTGCAAAGAGGAAGACATAGATAAGAATCCCTTTCAGACTTCAGGGTTATAGAAGCAATGTTCAAATCTGGCATCGTATACAAGCTCTGCAGATGGAGAGGTGCTGTCAGGGCTGCAGACTGCTGTATGTTGATGCTGGAGACAGAGGCTGGTGGTTTCTAGCAACTGGATTACTGAGGTCAGATACAGCAGTGTCCCAACTCTGCTGGGTACAATTTTAGTGATATAATTAGATATAAGCACATTAAAATAATAAGATTTTTTGCTGTTCTATCTTTCAGTTTCAGTATCTTTGACCAATTTTATTGGTATCCTGGTTGGATCTGTTACAAATTTTCCCATCAGTTTTTATTAATTAACTCATTTAATGTTTGCCTTGCATTAGATCCCAGGTAGACATGAAGGTCCCCTTGTGTTGGGGACTGTATTGTTTGCCCTGTCATAGGGAAAAGTCGTCTGTAGTTTAAGAGGATGACAGAAGAATCCGTAATAAGAAAATCTGAAGTTCACCAACAAACAGGAGAGATATGACGGTAGTGAAAAATGAAACCATGCACTTACACTGCTTAACTATCGCACAACTGGAGAGCCCCAAATTGTCTGAATTTTAAGACCATGTAAACACACACAAAAATAACCTCAGCTGCTGTTCAGACTGGCCTTCGCTGTTTGAAACTTGGCCAGCATTGCTCAGAACTTGCAGTGGCTTTATCCATGAAGTATGTTCTGCACTAATAAATCACAAGGACGTTCCACCGCGTCCTGTCCTGTTCTGCCTTCACTTGGTACTGCTCTGCCTTTCTGATGCCAATGGAACACATACTTACTTGCTAGTTTATGCTTATTTTAAACAACAGATCAGTTTCTCCTTGATAAAGATAATTAGAATAGCAACAAAATCACTGCTCAGAAAGAGTGAATATGGAGTAGTTATTGCAATGCCTAGAAAAACACCCAAGGCAACTATCCACCTTCTTTGAACAAAATTTCTAGAAGGTTTGAAACAGAAGGGACTTAGCACAGCATTTTTTTTTTTTTCCAGAAAAGCTAAAAATTTGCCTTCTTTTTTCATTTTGATATAGAGAACCTTTGAGGCAGTGAGGTGCTCAGAATGGTGATGAAACAGTCTTTTTTCCAGCAAAAGGACATGCATTTGTAGATTTTCACTTGTAGGTTCTTCATATATAAAAGTAGGAGGCTATGTTTCTTTATGTATATAGGTCATGCCACAGTGGTTCTGAAATGGGATTGTAAATTCAGGTGAGATTAGCCCATAGAGACAAAGACTCTTCCTTTCATATTGATTGAAAGAAGGGAGACGAAGGCTTCTCAGTCCTGCATTCCTCCATCTTTATACTTTCTCTGTTTAATCTGATGGGATTACTGGGAATTACATGATTTTTCATTCCAGTTTGTTCTGTTACATACAGATGTCTCTACAAGTGCTATGTTCTCGTATGTTCTTCTCTACCACAGTATCAATCTCAATGCAGTTTTACAGATAGCTTGCAGTAGTACCAACTAGTATCCAACTGATTCCATGGTATATTATTACAAGAACTTTGCTCAGTGGCTGTTAAAGATACAGTGGAAGAGATCCATCCACTCTAAGATCTAAAAAGAAAATAATATTCTAAGGAGGAATCATTCTTTTACTCTGCCATCATATTCCTTAACATTATGAACATAATAGAGAGTTATTGTGTATTCACTCCCATACTGAACAGCACATCAAAGCAGTATGTTCCCAACTTCATTAGGTTTTCTAAAGTCACTCTTGAACTGGAACAGTGTAGTAGAACACCACATAGATCTGACTCCCACTTGTTCTACATAATAAAAAAGTTTGAGATTCAGTGCTTCTACATTAAATTTTTGTGCAAACTTGACTATGTGGTTCACAATAGAGAATTCACCTGGAAAATTATCAGCAGTGCCCAGAGAGTATTATACATACAGTTCTCATCTGGAACTGGTTTGAAACATTTGGACATGTATTCATACACAGATTCCATTAATCTTACTTCAAAACACAGACACCTCACAACAAAATTTGCCCAGACAGCAAAGCCAAGTGTCTAATTCAAAGAACATAAAAAGCAGTATTAATTTTGTCTGGGAAGAAGGACAAAACAAGCTTAAACTAAAATTCCCATATTCTAGTAAAAGGGAACTGAAATCTAAACCTGATGGATTGGTCTGAAAAACAGACCCAAGAAAAGGAAATGCAGTATAAATATTCAAAGGAATTTTGATTACAGACATGCCTTCAATTTCAGCAAGTCTGAAATAGAAGCTGATCTTCAAATTGCAGCCATCTGCTAATGGTATGTAATAATCCAGCATGGCAGCCTTCACTTCTAGTCCAATTTCAATATGGGAATTGTGACCTGAAATAAACTTTCTTATGGACTCTTCCAGGAGTCTAGGAAGAAATATCCATGCAGTGTGGTCATTGCTATTAAATAAGTTTCCTGATAATGTTTCAAAATGGTACATTAATGCATTACAGAATTTATCATACTTATTTAAAATTTGTTATTTTTCAGTAAAACTTTAATGTCCAGATATGTTATTCTCAAAGGCCATGATCCTGCAAAGACTCAACTTTATATGCTGAGAATACTCCCCTGGAAATGGATAGCTCACACCTAAGGATCTTTGGAGGGATCTGAACTACAGAGTGTTAACATGAAAAGAGTTAGCAAAATGTCAGGTGTCCACGTCTTTATCTGTGGTTCATTTTTAGTTCATGCCAACAGCAATTTCTTATTTCATGGTGATCCACACTTCCTTTATAAATTCACTGTGTCTCAGTCAACACACATCATCACAGTTGACTCATCCTTAAGCTTATTTTAGTGCTTGCTGCCTGGTTTCTTCAAACATCTCTTTTTCAAGGTCATTTTCATTTACCTCCAGGACCTAATCTCTTCCTGTACAGCTAAATTCGGTTAACACACGTACTTACATAAGGGTCTTTGAACACTTAGCACCTTTGGCAGTCTTTCTCCTGTCACGGCATATATGTCCCAGGTGCAGCAATTCTGTGTGCTTCTGCCCACAGAATGGGACAAGAGGGCAGAGTGTACAACAGAAGGATAATCTGACTGCCTAAATCAAACAAGATATATTTCTAACAGTAGTAATACCCATGGTAATTTGTCCAGTTGTAGCTGATGGGCCTTCTAGTGGTAGCTGATGGAAAATGAAACATTTCTAGAGGGCAGTTTCAACTATTTGGCGCATTTGCAGACAGAGATGAGATATTTCAACCAAGCATATTTTTGTTAAAGGACAGTGTTCTACTCTTTCCGACACCCAACTTTATGCATAAATTCTGTATTTTTTCCCCAACATGACTGATTTTCAGCCTTTTCATGTTTCAGAGACAAAATAAGTTCTAAAGAAATGTAACAGGGGATAGACAGCAAATGATGTTGCAAAAACAAAGTTAATCAGAAAATCTGAATGTGACAATGAAAGCCCCTTATTTATTTTCTTAGCTAATTTGATAATGGACAATTTGATTGGTACACAAAGTTTGCCCTAATACATGCTGATACGTTTTTAACAACATTAATCATATCCTGTCAGTCCTACCATAATGCATTGGCTTTTCAGACTAGAGTCATAGAGCTATAGAGCAGTATTTCAGTCAAATCGGAAAGGGGATCTATTAAGGCACCAAAATGGGAGCATTATGGATTTTTAAGTGCTTCAGTGATATTGTTTTTAGGTTGTCAGCTTTGATTTATGTCATTTAAAGTTTGCAATACACAAATAGGCAGATTGCCCCAGCACTTAGCAAAGGAGGGGATATAATTTTGAAAGTGTTGAAAGCTTATGGTCCTGCAGATGGGCAAACCCTTGGAGTACTGGGGCTCAGAAAGTCTTAGATGTTAACTCTGAATAGCCAGATGGATGTTGCGAAATATATATTTCATCTTCCATTGCTTTAGCTGTTCCTTTGACTGCCTGATGTATCCCCTCCTGCTCTCTGAAAGTTTATCAATTTGAGTACTTATGCTGGAACTACTAAAACAAGGATGGAAAGTCTAACTGTGGTAAAGTATACAGAGGCACGATGACTGGTTAGTTAGCTGTTAATTATCATCCCTGTATATTTATGCTCTGAATGTGCATATTTACTGAACAGTCCAGTGAGCATAGGTATACCCTCTGGCAGATGGCAAGTCTGCCAGTTGTGGGCGCGTTTGGAGAAGAAAAACTTCTGTTATTTGTAAGGTGCCTGGAAGACGAATGTAGATTGGTGAAACCAAATGAAGTGAAGCCTTCAGCCTTAGGAAATAGTTGCTTCCCTCACAATGAAAATCTTGTTACATGGATAAAGAACTGAAATCTCATTCCCTAAATGTGACTCCTATTAGATCCCAAATGCTGCAATGAATATCTCCTAGATTTCATGAACCCTTACGTCTAGCACTGGATTATAGGAGAGATTGTGACAGAAAGCATGATTCTCTTTGTTTGCCAACATATATGCAAGCCACGCATTATGTTTCAGTGAAAATATATTTCTGGACAGCCTTGTCTTGGCTATTGCTTGCTGGGCCATGTGAAAAATCTCTGCAAGTAACTGAGTATTTTCAGCTGGGAGCATCTTCCTAGTACTCAGGGTCAGGCCAGGTGAAGAGAGGTACAGCCAGGAGGCAAGTGAAGAATGGTTCCAGACTCCCTGAGGGGAACAGAGGGGAGGCAAGAACGCAGACATCAGAGAAGGTGGAAAGAAACAGACACAGAAAGTCTGTAGCAGCTCAGGAAGTAACTGGAAAATGCTGGACTGGGATCAAGCATGAAAGAAATGGCCTGCCTTGAATGGACAGAGTGGGCAGGGTAGAGATTTTTTTAGTTACTTTATTAATTTCTTCCACTGAGCAGATCTAGGACTCCCTCTAGTTAAAGTTCCCCTGTTCTAATGAAAAAGCAAGAGACTTTCAAAGATCTTATGTTGAATACACTTTAGAAAAAGGTGCAGGCAGGTCTGTCATAAAGCTCTGGCCAATACAGAGCTGTATCAGAAGAACATGCCAAATTTCCATTTCTGATTCAAAGATGTTTCTGATTCACAGAAATGCTGTTAGCCTTCCATGGCAGAGTGACTATCTGCCCTTGAATTGTTGTTGTAATTGAAAAGATCCTTATATTGTACTTATGACAGTATTCAAACACTGCTGGTAATTCTGTGTTCCTTATCCAGTATGTAATCAATGCTTTCATAAGCAACTCCCATTGAAGCCACATACGTAAAAAAAACAGGCAAAACACAACAAATCTCCCCCCAGTTAAGAAAAAAAAAAAAAAAAAGCCAATGAAAGTTATATTAATTGTTAAGCAATATCAATAAGCTGGGTTCATATAAATGACTTTCCCACAGAATGTCTTGAAGCACTTTGCAAACAGGAATAATTTAAGTCTATGCCACCAAGACAAAATAATAAGACAGCTTACAGTTTATAGGTAAGGAAACTGAGATTTGTAGTTTTTTCTAAGATAATTTGTAAAAGAGTCAAGAATTTTGGTTAATTTTGCATCTGTTTCTGTATTCAGAGAACCTGTTTATTTCCTTCCAGTAGATAGATAAATACCTTTAAATTACTCTCTTCTCTTTTGTATACTGGTGACATAAGGGGTATTCAACAATCCAGACAAAAAGTAACCATAATATTAGAAAGAAGTCAGAAACACACACACAACCTGGCTACAAAAAGATTCTATTTCTCAAGGCACTTGAAGAGTAATTTCAGAGAGGAGATAAGCTGCCCTACTCTCTACATAATGGTGAAGCAATATTTAACAAATACTGTGATGCTATGTAGCAAAAGGCTCCTGGAAATACATTGATTACTACTATGCAAGTGTGAACAAAGGAATGCATACGTGAATACCTCTTAAATGAAATGCTCTCATGTACACATTAATGTGCATGTGCATGTGCGTGTGCGTGTGTGTCCAGAGTTCTGCCTAGCATCATTCTTTTTTTTTCCCTCATTTTACTCATATTAGTCTTGAAGGTCAAGCACAAGGGGGAGTGAGCTGGAATTTATTCCTTCATATTAGTCATGGACCGAACTGGTCCCTTACAAAATCAGTCAGCAACATATGAGCAAAGACATGTGAGCATAACTTGAAGGTGATGGGCTGTACAAATGTGGGTGTGGTAGTAATCTGAACCCTTTCTTGCAAGTGGTGATGTGTAAGAGGGAAAAAGCCCAATTTGACCTTTACAGCTGAGGTTGAATTTGCCAGACAGGTGGAGAGACACTAACTAATTGTTGTGAACTGCGCAAAGGCAATCTCAAGTCAGACAGAAAATGCATATGGATTTATACAACTACTTTCTACAGGCCTCAGTGCAAAAGATTATTCTGCTGCTTATGTATTCACATTTTTACTTTCTTCCTCTTACCCTTTTCCCCTTTCCTCATCTAACTCTGATACCTGGCTAATGCATAGCAAGTGAAATCCTGTAGTGTCTGCTTGTTATCTTCACTTTTCTTCTTTGGCACTCATTTGGCAAGGAGTGTGGGTATCTTGACGGGTATTTATTACAATGCTGGATCAAAGCTTGAGGGCACTGGCAGTGTCTGAATCTTTCTTTGATCCACAGATAGTATTTCAATTAAAGACAGATTTGGCAGCGCCTCTTGGTTTTCCATCAAACTTTACATCATAGCCTATTCCCCTTTCCATTCCTACGCTGGAATCTTCCAGGGAAATGTCATCTCATTATTATTATTATTTGCTTTTCAGACCCTTCTCAAGGACTTAGTCTTGGTCATATAACAGTACACCTCTTGTTTGATATTACCCCTTTCAACTGTAATGTTAGACTAGGATAATCCCTGTGTGATTTTAAGTCATTCTTCCCAAGATAAAGTTCCTTTATCTTGTATGCCTTATTTGATTTATTATTACTATATGCCTTTATATTTAGTGGTATTAAAACAGATTTTGGTTCCTTGCACTCAGTTTACCTGATGATGCACACCATTCTGTAGCAGGGACCCCGCCCCTCATTTTGAAGAGGGCGGCATTTCAAAGAGGGTGGAACATATGTTAGATAAAGGAAAGGATGTTAATAGTGACCAAAAGATGAAGTGAAATATCAAATGAAATTAATTAGTAAAAAAGAGAGCAAGAGTTAGAGAGCAAGAGCTAACATTAGTCTCAGAAAAAGAGGACTTGGAGAAAAATTCATGCAGTTACAGGAGAAGGGAAAAGTTGTTTTTGTTTGGTTTAAAAAGACTTTACTGGATAAATTAGCTGCTGAAAAAAAAGTATTTGCAAGTCATTTGCAAGAAATTATTTGAGCAACTGGAAAAACAGCTCACAAACAAGTAGATAAACACTGGCACTCTTTCAATACAGCCGCATCACAGTATAAATGGAAAGTTGGTAGTGAGGATAAGCTAACTAACGTTAACTCTCTCTGCTTCAAAATCTAGGCAGATTTTTAGGGAAATTGCATGGGGGTTTTGACACATTTATTCAAATCACAATGTCATCCTTGGATTCTATTAGGTGATGCTACCTTAATCTGCACCCAGCATACTATGGTACTGTTTCGCAATAAGATATGACACTTCATCTTGAGTTTTCAGACATTTTATATCCAAATTGGGAGAATGATCTTTGTTTTCTTACCAGCAGTGGTTTATATTGGATGCAGATGGAGTTACATTGTCTTTACAAGTGCTGTCTCCTGCTGCCAGGTAAGACACTTGTTACTTCCTTTTGTTCCTGGCTGCAGAAGTGGGTGATGGGGGGGCCCAGGGGTAGCTAGCCTGACAAAGTGACCCCATTGAGACAGACACCCTGTCCAGCTTCTTGTGCCAGAACAAACTACGGTCTGGCTTTTCACTTAGAGCTCTGTGTTTCACCATCAAGATCTGGCATTTTTTCCTTTGGTAGTCGATCTGTAGCCCCTGCTAAGGTGGAGTGTAACACCTACACAGCAGTACACAGCCCCCCTTCCCAGCTGCTAACACTGGGATGTGAAAAGCAGTCTGCACACTTGCAACTGCTAGCTGGTTGACCAAACAATAAGGTAGTTAGAGTGTAGCAACAGGTCATATTTAAACAACATATTATTATGAAAAAATGCCTGCAATTTTTTTTAAAAGCCATGTATAATTTTCCGTTTCTTACAAAACTCTGCATTTGTTCACACGAAAAAAGGAAGAAGCTGAACACTACGACATACAACAGCCCTCAGTACAGGGTAGTCAGTCATTTCTGACTTACTTCAGAATATGCTGGTCCAAAAAACCATGCCTGTTAACTCTGAGACTAATGAACTCACTTGATCACTAATTAGTAGTCTGCTTGGAACAACACGTGTCTCCTAACAAAAGCATTTTGCAGGGAAAAGTAATTTAAACTGAACCATAATCAAATCTACTTTTCCACTGAAATTTAGCATTCTCCTAATCTGACGTAATATAATTCGTCTAGGTTGCTGCCTAGAAAAAGTTATCTGCTGGCTTGTTGGCTGTTAACATATGAAACTCTCCCATCTCAGAAATATTTTGTCTTCTGGCAAGTCATGGTTTGCAGGAAGAGGTAATATCTTGTTTTAGGTAAAAGATCAGTTATAAAAAGGCAAGCTTTTAGGTTCTAGCCCTCCTTTGATTTTGGAAAACAGTAAATGGTTCATTTCCTTTTGATCTCTGCACTTCCTAGTTGGTGAAATGAGGTGTTGAATGCATAGGAGACAGGGATCTTGAAGAAGATGTCCTCCAAGAGTTCTTTTAAGAAGTACTTATAACGACCTGTTCAGTGTTTTTTCCAATTTGCTCTTTTCACAGAGCAAATTCCCATTTTGATTTAGATTGATGCACTCTTGTAGAAAATTCTAGTTGATTTTCTAAATATCAGTGATTAAAGGACTTAAAATATTCACACTATTGTTATATTCTTACAGTAATACATTACTTATGTAATTACTTCAGTAACATTATTACCTTACTTATGTAATTATTTAAGTGATACCTTAATACATAGCACTGAGAAAACACAAATACACAGTTTTATGACTTCTATATTACATGCATATGGTTTGAAACACTTTTCATTTGTGTGCCTAGGACATGAGCTCAAGAAAGTAAGCTTTTGTATTCCAGGAGAGTTATGCAAATGCAATTCACCTCTGGGCAGAGAGGAAGCACATGGTTTATGTATTGTGTAATTCTGCATATTAAATAAGCCCACGTGCTGGCTCACAGAGCCAAAATTCATGCACACCAAATGATACTTATACAAACTGCACAATGACCCATTAATGACTCCTCAGACATATAGCTGTTAATTGCTATTCTGTTAAGAAAATGCACAAGGTTATTGATGTGGGGCATACTGTACTATGTTCCATTTCTTCCTGTGTTATGGAGCGCAGAACCAGCAGGATTTAATGACAATGAGAAATTATATATTCTGCCACATAGTGGAAATGTGGTAGTTTTAACCTCCAAAAGCCAGACCACTGGATTCGTTTGGGTCACTGCCACATAGTATCAGGAAATACACTGCAGAATAAAGTTAGTTATTCACTGAAAGGATGCTGTAGATTCAGACTGATTGTTTGTAGCTTGGAAAAATTTTCAGGCTTGAATTTTATCTGCTCTCCTTGAGTTCTGGTTTTTCAGCTATCCAGTAACAGTGCTAACTCTTTCAGGAATGTAATTGTGCTTCCTTCTGTTTTGTGCATTACAGACTCTTTCCTTGCTCATTATATACTCTGAATGTACATCAAGTAATATTCATGTTAAACGAAGAGACAGATAGCATATATAAAGTGATTATTTTAACAAGCCTGCTAAAGCTAGGAAAATTCTGATTGAGCTGCAGCAGGAAATAAAATAAAATTGCCAACAGCATAAACAGAAATGCAGGAAATTGCCAGTCAAAGGGAGTATTACAAAATATACCAAAAGAAAACAGGAAACTGAGAATACATTTGTGCAGAGAGACAAATGTGAGACTGACACAGCCCAGAGATGCTTCTAACAGAAGTTTGATTTGGGCCACTTTCTAAACTATTCGCTGAACATGGTCCTAAAAATGAAGTTTAGCTGGGCAATACAGGATGTGTGTAGTTGCTCACAACGGGAGACTACAGATCAGAGAGACAGCCAGAAGCAACAAAAAGAGGAAGAAGCACTTCTTGCCCTACAAATAATTATATGGAATATTAAAATATGTATTGTAGCTAGCTCTAGCACATCTGAAACCTTTTATAACCAAGATTTTTTAAAACTCTTGTGGGAAGACCTAGCTTGAGACTTTTCAAAGGGATCTGTGTCCAGAAGGCAGACACTCAGCGTACTTTGTAGTCTGGGACCTGTTCAGATTTGATCAGTAAAACTGAAGCACCCAGATGGCTTAATAACCGACAAGCTTTTGTGTAGCTGTTTGGTTTTGATGAGATTCCTCATAGACTGACATGGGACTTGGGTTGATAGTCCCCTTTGGTTCTCATATTTTGGATTTGGACCTCCCGCTTTGAACAATTACGTGAATACAATTGCAAGTTGTTTGTAAAGATGAATTGACAGAAGATTACTCTTCTACTGAGCTGAAAAGGAAGGAGGTCTATTCCTATATAATTATTGCTCAAGAAAGCACTATACAATGACTTTTTAGTTAGCCTTTTTCTTTAAACCATTTTAATTAAACATTTCAGAACTAAGGCAAGACAGAATTATTGACATAATCTTTTTTTCTGGTTGTGAATTCAATGCAGGTTTTAATTAATTATAATTCTGTATGGCAAGGCTTCAGAGATGTTTCTATCGTTACCAGTTAGCTTCAGAACTAGGGTGTTGTTAGAAAATACCTGAACATTTACAGAAAATTAATCAAATAATCAGACTTGCTTACTTGCTTCCCTGTCCCAGAGAGGAAGTCACTTTTCTTAACCAGTAGAATTCCCTCAGCAGGAAATTAATCTTTAAACTGAGTAAATGTATAGGCAGGCCCAAAAGCATAAAGAGTCATTTTCGACAATCCAAAGAGTGAATCTCATGGATACTTCCATAATTCAGATTACTTTCCGAATCTTGTATTACAAAATTGTTAAAGACAAAGAGTGAACAAAGGAGCTTTTCTGATTTTTCTTAACATCTTTATTTTTCATAACACAGAAATAATAATAGAAATGAGATAAAAATTACTGTCTGCTTTGTGTCAGTGATTTGACCCTTTTCCCACTATTCCTTCAAAGTGGCTAAATCTCTCTCTCTGCCCTAGAAGTGAAACATATTGAACCAACAGTTTAGTTTGTCTAAAACATCTTTCCTAGTAACTGACTATACACATGTTTTGTCCTCTGTTCAATGTGGTTGCGTCTAAGTGAATCCCATTCCAAAGGGAAAAAACATTTCTGTTGTCCTGTAGATTGGAAGACTTCTTGCTGTGTGAAATGCGGCCTGTCAAGAGTACTCATCACAATTCAAAAGTTTAGAGTAACTCAAACCCTCTAAAAAGTAAGTTACTTTATCTTTGCTTACACTATAAAATATAAGCTGTATGAGACTGAAAGTGTTTCTCAAAGTTTGAGCAATGATGCAAACAAAGCAAGCAATGATGCTCCTATCTTACTGTGGCTTCTTAATAACATGTAACGTGTCAAAAGCTCTTCTTATTTATCATGATCTCTGTTACAAATAAATATTATTAGTAGACACATGATAATTAGCATTATTGTATACAGTACTAGTACTGCATTTCAGAAGTGTTTTCCTTTATAAGATGTTATTTATTTTATATTCTGCCTCTCTTTTAATAAAGCCAAGATTTTGCCTAGTTTTGCTTAGGATTTCAGAAATTTAGTGACTAAATTGAACTCTATATAATCTCCTGATTCCTGTGGGAGTATTAATCTTTGTTTCCATCACAAGTCCATCTCTCTGATGCCAGTTACATTAATAAAATTAAAATCCCTGTTAGTCCAACTCAACATAGCTGCCAAATAATAAAAATATCAGAGTAGCATTATGCGTCTGTCAGCCTGTTTTGACTTCTGTATAATCATGCATATTTTGTTTTTAAAGGAAGCTTTATACTGTTAAATTGATTACTTGGCTACTTTTTTCCATTTGGATTGCCCAGTTCTTGTTCAGTTCTATGCTGTTTTCCTTTGAGACTAATTACTCTTCACAGTGAAGAGCACAAGAAATACAACCTGTATAGGAAACATGAGGGGTTCTGATAGCATGGAAACTGCTGTCAACGTGCAGTGTTGGTGTATTTTCATGAAGATCAATTGAGGTAATATGAGTGGGAAAGGAGAATTTAAACTTTTAATAGTAACATAATTCATTACTATTATCATAAGCAAACCTTCCAAGCAGCTTTAGAAGTAAAGCCTTAATGTCATTTTGTGATAGTAAACCAAGGAAAAATAATACAACTTTAGCATTTTAAAAGTTTCTCTCTTTTTTCCACATCTTGTCAGAAATTCTTTATAGCACAAGCCATTAAGCTTTCCTGGCAGCCCCTCAATGAGCTGCTTGTTACTCTGAGGAGCTGCTGTGTGTTGTCTACATATTTGCAGCCATGTCTGTACTCTGATGCCAGCATTGCGGTCCCTCTTGACCTCACACAAGATGGTGCTTAGGCACCAAGTTGTTCTCTGCTCACTGCTGTGTCTCGCTGCACCTTTTAATCTTTTATCTCACGTGTCTTCATATCTTTTTTTTTTTCCGTACCCTGAGCATCAACCTCACTTTTACACAAATCCACGCCTCTGTCTTACTTGTATACTCTAATCCCACCAATTTAAATGTAAACATGTGGTCTTTGTTTATATGAGCCCCAAAACTTAGCTTGGCAACACACTCTGCAGCTAGGCACTACAGCTTCTCTTATCTTATTGGCTGGAAACCAAACACTGGTGCCAGTCCTGATTTCTGTCAAGAAGTGTGCCAAACAGTCTTATTCCACCCAAAAGTGGTAGTTTGCTAAGACACATTATACAGGCTGCCATAGCCCGTCTGAAGTTACATTAGCTAAATTTATAACCTTGCTTAAGATTGCCAGTTAGATCAGGTGACATGAAAAAGCCAGTATGGGCTTTTAACATAATTTTTGGTATTTTGTAGTTTTTGGTATTTCTGGGCACAACGAGAATTCTGGTTCATCACTGACTGCGGCAGTGACCTAAGTTTAAACAAAGTCTAAGAGGGAGCTAAGGCAATAGTCGCTGCATAACACCACATTACACAGAAGAAGGATGTTTGAGAAATAACAAGGACAGGGCTTTAATGAAGCTTAGGTTTGCAGGTTTGGTTTCATCTCACATCGAGAGATATTGCTAGACCATGGTAACAGCGGGGGTGAGAGGCACACAGCTACAGCCAAGGTTTTTCATCAGATTACAGTTGTGCTGGAGATGAAAGGAGCTAATGGACCTCAATGCCATGGAACTTCTTTCTGATTCATTTGCATTATTGCATTAAACTAACTCAGTTTTTCCTAAACAATAGACTAAGCCTAAACTTAAAATGAACTCTGCAGCTCACCAGGTACATATGAACACTTCTTTTACTGTAGCTTGTAGTTTCCTTACATCCCCAAGATGCTAAACTCAGTCCTGTTTTGAGGTCTAGTTCAGTAATCCCTAAATATAAAAAACAAACATAAGAAGGACATAAATTCTGACACCTAGCCTTGGTTTAGTCTGGATGATTTCCTTAACCTTTTTAGATAACTGCACGACATTTTCTTTTCCCATTTTTAATGTAACCATAATGAAATTCCACACCAGGTCCAAAACCTATTCCATCAGTGTTTACCTGCCAACTCCCAGTATCACTGTAGCACAAAATCTGCACTAGAGTTTGACAGCCTCTAACTCTTATGGCTTCTAGCTCTCAGTTGCATGTGTTATACATCACAAGTATTGTATCACTGACCTAATTTACATTTTTCCTGTTTTGTTTTGGTTTTTGAAATAACAAATAGAATGGATAAATATTCCTGTTAAAAAAGGTTAACACAAATGATCAACATCTGAAACATTTTCCATTTGAGGTATCATAAGATTTTTTGACTCTAAGTTACTACATATTTTAGGATAATAAAAAGTAATTTTAGGTAAAACAAAGTTAAAATTTACAATTCCAATATTTCTTTATATACATGTTAAAAAGCACACAACACTGGAAATAAGCTGTTTTAAACTCTGCGGAAAGGAATTAACTTTAAAATTGTTTTTGAAACACTGTTTTAACTAAATATTCACGAACTAGGTTTTGTGAAAATATGAGGGAAATTTTGTGTATCAGAGGTTTTTGATGCTCAGCATAGGTTGCTCCAAGAAGCCTGACTGTTGAAAGTTTTTTATATTTTCTACGCGTTGGGTACACTAGGATATTGGCAACAATTCACAAAATGGCAGATAACATTTTACCGTGCTTTTAAAAACTTAGATTATCAGATGTAAGAATGGTAAGACTTACTTTCTGGTGGAAGGCAGTCTGACATACCACTCTTCTAAATCAAGCATTCCAGTAGAAATAGATTGACAATATTGCAAATCTGTACCTCTAAGTGTTTGCCTGCAATGAATTTTAAATGCAAAAATTTGTAACGAAATATCAAACTTCAGTCTTTCATATTTATCTCAATTGCCTATGGCCACTGCTGGCGACAGGAGACAGAGCTACGTGGATTTTTTTATTTAGCACAGTGTGGTCATTTCCAGATTCACATAGTTGTGAAGGAAATATCTAGAGATCTAATCGCTAAATATTATTCTTCTAATACATCGCAGTTATTATTTGTGGAAGGGTCTGAGTTCATGTTTGGCAACAGTGTAAGACCTATAGACATATACTGGCCATGCAGTTTATCTTGAATGTATTTCAGTTCAAAAGTTCAAGTTCTCTGTGTGCACTCTCGTACCTACACTGGTGCAGAAAACTGAGGATTTTTATCCCCTATATATAAGGTCATCAGAAACTTGTAACCCTTTTTTTAAAGGGTTTTTTTAAAAGCTTATAAAAATAAGCAGAAATCTTACATGGCTATTAGGATTCTATGTTCCCTCTTCATTGCCATTATTTCCTGAACATGCTGTCCTTAAACTGAGGAAGAAGAGCATGAACACAGTCCATTAAGTTTGTGTAAAAAGTTGAAAATCATTTCTGAGCATATTTTTCAATCATTATACCACTTTTTGAAATTCTAAATTCTCCCATCATGCTACTTTTAATCTGTAAAATATCTGCAGTAATTGCTAAGTGTATATAAGTGTCATTCATATGCTCAGCAAAGATGTGTGGGGATTTCAAATCAGGTTCTTTAAGGCAGCTGCCTAACTCCTCAGCACTGAAGTACTGAGCAACACAGAACCAAAGCTCATTTGTGAGTCTCAGCTGTGAGGCACTGTAAGGACTAAGCATGACAAGTTCCAAAGTTTGGATAATTTTCTTTTTAGCACAAGATATACAAGTGAGGCTGGAAGTTTCCTAAAATGGAGATATGCTTTTGATTTTCTCAGAAAACAAAAATTGTTAAGGGATTTTGCTTAATGATTCCCACTGAAAAAGGCAAAAAGCCACCCTGCCCAGTCTGAAACCCAACAGATTACTATATCACCATGTAATGACAGTCATATGAAACCAGATCTTACCCCTCAAACAGTTCTACATACAGTATTTGCAGTAGGAAGGAGAACAATATCTGCTACAAGAGTAATTTGCCCCACCAATTGACTCATATGTTTAAGTTGAACACCTTTGTTAGGATAGAAAGAGGGAAAACATGGAAAAGATTAAAGGAATATTCTAAGAAAGCAATAAATGTAATATTGCAGTATTGCATAGTTAGCAGTTCCTTACTGAATGGGATGCAGCTGCAAGAATCATTAATCCTCCCTAATTCTTTGCCAATCTTGATGTTACAGAAGCAGTGGGAGTAGAACTAATGGAATCTGAGTATGGTTATTAATTCTCCTTTTGTAATTTCCTGTTTCATTTGTATTCAGTAGACTACTGTTACATACAAAAGAGGAAATGAGACTTCAACAAGATATAAAACAAACAAGGATGTTAAAAAAAGAGATTAAGTAGCTCATAAGAATGAAGAACTGCCCAAACCTCAATAATTTTTTATCTTTATTAGAAATGTCTCAGTTTTACATCATTTCATGACAAAGAACTTTCTTTCCTTTACATCTGTCCTTGCTGATTCCCAAAATGCCAGAAAACTATCTATAGAATTTTTATGCCTTTTTATTCTCCAATAAGCATAATGACCCTTACATCAACACATGCTCCAAATCTTCCTTCTCCAACAATTTAGAGTTCCCTCTAGAACTCAGTAGGCTTATTCTATATTTACCACAATTTAAAAAGCTACCATGGAATACCTCAAAGAGGAGTGAGTATTTCTGTGATCTTCCTTGTAAGCATTTGTCCCTAAGGACTACATATCATCTGGTTCATTTGCTAAATTATGTTGAATTCAGCCTTTATCCTAGGAGTCAGCTCTGGTCTGAGTACTTTTGCCTCATTCAGCTAGTAGCTGGGGGTAGGCAGTCAGGGGAAGAAGAACAAGCCAAGGGAATGTCTGATCAGTGATGGCTTCACATTTCCTTTTCTTCTTACAATAACCAGGGTCAGACAAACAGAAGATATTGGACACAATAATGGGGGTCATCAGGAGGTACATGGACTCTGTGGAGGCTATGAACTGATAGCAAGAAAAGAGACTGCAGGTTTCAGGGACAGGTGAACATGCTGTTCCAGGAGGTGGAGATTACAGACCAGCCAGGGCACCAGCAGCTACTCTGGATTTCTCAGCCCCATTCTATTTCTGGTGCTCCTGCTCCCAGATTGCAGCAGTCAGAGCCCCACCAGCAAATAATCCCCTTGGATGCTGTCCCTTCTTGACAAACTGACCCAGGGCCCAAAGTAGCTGGGCTAGAGCTAACTTCCCTAAGACTGTGACACTTACACTAAAGCTAGGGTTGCAGCTAAACAAGGTAAGCTTTTTCATATAGATGCATTGGCATTGCCGGATATATGTTGCTGTTACTTACATTTCTGCAATAAAAATGGGGGCTGAAATAATAGGGATCACATGGAGATTTGCAGGTCTTTATGACATCTAACCTCCTACCAGTCCCTTTTCCCAATTTCTCCTAATTAATGGGCAAAGGCTCTCCATAGGTACAGCAGGCTGGCTGGGGGACCCGAGGCTAGGAAGTGGGGTGCAGCAGTGAGGCTGACTCACTGCCAGAGTGCGTGTTAGGGGCCACAATGATGAACAGCAGTGTGCTTTTAGCCCATGGGCAGGTGACTCAAGACAGGAGGTAGTGAGTGGTACCTGTCATTCAGATCCCTCTTGGGCTGAGGACCACAGGCAGGAGAATGGTCACAGACTGGCTTTAATGGCAGAGAGTGGAGTTGAAGAAGACCCTGATGCAGCTGGTGTCATTGATAATGGTGTCTATGAATCCTCCCCAGTGGCCCTGTAGGGCTTGCAGGCCTGCAGAATGGTAGGACTTGGCACTGGTGTGCAAATAGGAGCCACATCATGGGATGAGAATGCCAGCAACTGTCCCTGTGCAGTAGGGGAGGTCCTGCTGTGCATTGTTGATCAAGGGGATCTCTACCACAGTCAGGCTCGTTCTGGACTTACCTAGCTCATACTGGTTGCCTGGTGAGATCTGGGGATGATAAGGCTCCATTGCACAGCAACACAAACAATGCCTCCTCCTCTGGTAAGGGGTACTGGAAACTAACATGCTGAACCTTATTGTCAAAGGCCAGCTCTTTTTCAAGAGTTCTGAAGACTTCCCTCCATTTTATGAAGTTTGCTATCCCTAGCTGATCATTCAGTACTGTCTGGTCCCAGTAGCAGGAACTGATCCCATGATTGCAAGATCTCCTCTCCACCATGAGAACACTGGTAAGGGCAGCCATTGCCACCTCTCTGTTGAATGGCAACATCAGTGGCATCACCGTGTTGTCCACCCTTCTGACAGCAGTCTGTTCCAAAATCTGGAGCTCCCAGACAGGCTGCTCAAAACATATTTGGTGAGGGCTTGTCCTATTGCCTGAACATGAGCTGGCAATATGCACTCGCAGCTGAGAAAGCCAACAGTATCCTAGACTGCATCAAAAGGAGGGTGGCCAGCAGGTCGAGGGAGGTGATTTTGCCCCTCTACTCTGCTCTGGTGAGACCCCACCTGGAGTACTGTGTTCAGCTCTGGGGTCCCCAGTACAAGAAAGACATGGACCTGTTGGAGCAGGTCCAGAGGAGGGCCACAACAATGATCAGAGGACTGCAACACTTCTGCTATCAGGAAAGGCTGAGACAGTTGGGGCTGTTCAGCCTGGAGAAGAGGAGGCTCTGGGGAGACATTGTGGCTTTTTGATACTTAAAGGGGGCTTATAAGAAAGATGGGGACAGACTTTTTACTAAGGCCTGTAGCAATAGGTCGAGGGGTAGTGGTTTTAAACTAAAAGAGGGTAGATTCAGACTAGATATAAGGAAGAAATTTTTTACAATGAGGATGGTGAAACGCTGGAACAGGTTGCCCAGAGAGGTTGCAAATGCCCCATCCCTGGAGACGTTCAAGGTCAGATTGGATGGGGCTCTGAGCAACGTGATCTAGTTGAAGATGTCCCTGCTCATTGCAGGGGGCTTGGACTAGGTGACCTTTAAAGGTCCCTTCCAACCCAAACCATTCCATGATTCTATGCAAAGTTCTTAGAGCCCTATAGAAGTAGCCAGGACTAAGCTGACTTTGGAAGATTCAGAACTTCATCTCAGTACAAAAATGAACAATTCTGAATGTTTTTGCAAATTCCCAAGGCATTTGCCCTGCTACTTCCTTTTTTTTTTTTTCCCCCACCTGCATTTAGAACCTATTTCCTTTGATTAGGTGAGCTGTGTAGAAGAGACATGCTGGATGTCCTCAGGGGCAGGTTATTCATGCCTCTTATCCACAAAGTTGGCAACTCCCTACAGTGTGCCTGGGTCTCACAGACTCAGTTAAGTAGGAGCCCTAGTCTGATTCTAAATGCAGAGCTCCTAGATGTCACATTTATTTGTAACAAACTTGCTCAATTGTTTTCCCCATTTGTTTTCCAACACACATCTCTAATACACTTTATACAAATAGCAATTGTTGCTTTTACTTCACATGATGTGCTCATGCACATCAACTGTATTTAGTAAGAAGAATCTTCATGGGATATATTTTAGGATTCTTTAAAGTCTTGCTTGTGTCATAGCAAGCCTTCAGATCAGCGTTTTCAACCAGAAAATTGATGCCAAACGAACAGGAGGATTTTGGGAATGTCACCTTAAGGTTGTGGAAATGGAATACCAGCATTAAAAAGGTGAAATTCATTGTGTCCTGTAAAGCATCATTTCTTTCTGTCTGAGAAAGCAAGTAACAAAAATGGTTATACCGGAAGACTAAATCAATTAAAAAATGCAGTAAAACACTGAAACAAAAGAAGAGTTGACACATTTCTCCCTGACAATTCTGTCATATTTCATCTTTAGTTAGAGGTTTTAAATATACTTTTGCTTGTGAACAAGCCCAGGACCATGGGTCAACAAGACATCCCTTTAATTAGATATTTTCTGTGTGGCCATAATATATTGTAATGGCTTTGACAAGTGGACCTGCCTCAGATTCACATAGGTAATAGAGATATTGATAGGGCATAGAGATAAGTAAACCTTAAAGATGTTTTTCCTTTAAATAAAGCATTTGAAGAGTCAGTTGCTTAAGCACATTTCTTCTCATGTTTTGAAAGTGTTTGATAGAATATCCTATTTTATGTCATGGACCTTAGATCCTGAACTGGTATCGACTCCTTTGGTTTAGTTTGATTTATATCAGTTTCCATCATATGGAAGAATTGTTTCTTGATATGTATTTGACTGACAACTGAAAGATTTTTACCTTTATTTCATCCTGATTTAAAAAAATCCATAATAATTCTACTCTTTCTCATAACTGTGTGCACAGTTTCAAGGACTGCATCGACACTATGCTACCAAAGCAGATGTTATCAAATTATCAAATGGCAGGAAGATCTTTTTGACCAAGATGTGAAATATTTAGTATAAAATAAAAAAGAACAAAGTTTAATTTGCTCTCAAGGCTCAGCTGAAGCATAAACCATCTATTTATATTTGAAATCCCAAGGGCCTCAAAAAACCATTTTCTATTAAGATTTCTTACATTGTTTTGCAGACTCATGAGATCTGAACATTTAGTTGTTTTGCCTGCCTTGACTTTTGAGTTTTCCCTTTCTTTGATCCCTAAAATGCAGATGTTTGTTTCATTAGATAATTCTACAGAAAGCAGATAAGTGTGCCTAGGCCAATGGGATCAGTCAGAAAAATCAAAATGAATGTTATTATGCTAGAAAATGAAGGAATGTAAAAAAAAACCAACAAAAACCCAACCACCTTTTCCAGCCTGAGACCCCTTCAAACTAAGAGTACTTACATACATTTTAAAGACCTTCATCTGGAAAAGAAAAAAACAAGCTGGATTTAATAGTTCATGAGTGTCAACAGAACAAATAGATTAATTGGAGTATGCATTGAATCATTAGAAAACTGAATGCAAAGTTAGAGAAAAAAGTTTCATTCTTAAGAGTAAGGAGTTTAAATCTGAGCTTGTTTAGTAACAGGAAAATCGTCAAAGATTTACTAACTAAAGTAACTGTAACTAAAGAAATACTCATCTTTACGCAAAGTATTTTGGAAATTGTGCAACAACTTTTCTCTTTCCTTTATCTACTTGGGAATACAAACCCATGCCAATAACCACTAAACCTTGCCCTCTTCCTCCCATGGCCCTCAGGAGCAGCTCAGCAGGATCATGCATTTTCATAAGTGTTCTTCTCTCTTTCCTTTCTACAAAAGAAAAGGGGAAATAAAGAAACTCTACAATTATTTTGTACCAACTGTAGCAATGCTGAAAATTTTTGTAATCTAAAGCACTTTCTTCCATGTGTGAAAACAGTTAATAGTGACTCCCTGTAGCTAACAGCATTCTGAGCATTGCAGCAGAATATTAAGCAGTGGTATGGCTTTGTGGAATATGAAACTCTTTCTTCAGTCCACAAAGCTGGCACCACTGTATGTGTCACTGGCTGTATCCCATACACAACGTCTGAAACTGTAAGGATATGCAGAGGTGTCAAAATGGACTTGTGCTTACAAATGGTGATTTACTTTTCTCTTAATGAAGAAAAGAACAAAAAATCTCTTACAAAACCCCAACCTGGGGAACATAAAAAGCAAACCCTGAATTACCCTACGTCGTACATTAGCTGTGTTTTTCCATGATTGGAAAAGTCACTGCAGGGAAGCACCATGCGGTGCGGGTGTCCATGCTTCTTTGGAGGAGTCAGTGGCGGGGCAGGGAAATGTGTTGACAACTTCTGCATCCTAGCATTTTCTAGGTTGTTCTAAGAAAGCAAGTCTTGACTACTGGACAGGTGATAAACCAGCTAACATAAAGACAACATGTTGATTAATTTTTCCTCTTTTCTCTTGTTGGTTACTTCTTCACTACTCTCTGTTGAAAGGAAAGTGTGGTGGTAAAGGCATTGAGCAAGTTAAAGTCAGTTTTAAAGACCTCTTGCCACCCTGCTATGCAGTGTAGAAGTATCAGCCTTGGTAAATTTCTGGAACACCTTCAAATACTTGTCAGTCAGGTCTCCCATTAGATCACTCCCTGAGAAACCAAGAGGCAAAAGTGGCATCCAGCTGGCTCCAGGAAAATGGTGAAAATAGCTTGATTTATGCTTCCCTGTCGTATAAACCAAATGAAGACTGGCTGAGCCAGGCTTTAGACTCTATCCTGTTAGGGAAGGGAACTGTCAGCTGTAGCTTCTGAAATGCCTTTGAAGTGTTTTATGAGTAGATTTAATCTAATGCCAGGCAGTGTTTACAAAGTCTGCTTCTACTACCTTTGCTGCTGCATGTGAAGATTTGACCTGTTTCACAATGGCCACGATCAATGACTATAATGGTCCTTTGGAGTTCCCTTTTGTTTTGCTTCATGCATGAATCTGATTGCCAAACTTACAAGTCTCACTAAGAAAGACTTTTTGCTATGAAAGCTAAGCTAAAAGGCATCAGAACATCATCTACGTTTATCAGAACAGAAGAAATTATTATTGATAGTTTCCTTTCTTCTGTAAACTCAGCAAGAAAAATGAAGGTTCGTATAAAAAACTGCAGCGTTACCATTTTCTAGGAAGCAGAAGGAAGCGTTGTATATGACCTAATATAACAGGGAACAAAGTCAGTAAATCTTTTCTTTGTTGTTTCTGAGTTTAAAGGTGGAATTAGCTGCTTTACTAAGACATTCAAACAACTAATGATGAGCAATATATTAATCTAATTGTATGAAATATTTGGGAGAACATCCTGAAATTCAACAATGCTGTTTTTTCTAAATAATTGACATGATAAATTTACCATAACTTCTTATCCCATGATTTAGTATGAGCACCTAAGAATTCTCTGCATTTTGTTGGAGTGCAGAGTGAAGACTTCATTAAGATGTTGAATGTTCTTTAACAGTCTGGAATACTTTCATATTTTTCCTTTGGTGAAATTTTTGACCAGTTTTGGGGTTTGGTTTTTTTTTTTGGTTTTTTTTTTTTGGTTTTTTTTTTTTTTCCATTATTTGGTTGCTTTCTTCCACCTAGCAGTAGAGATGAGTTTTTCTCAGGCAAGATTGACATGACTCAAAGGAATAATATTGCAAAGGAATCTCAAAGACTGGGAAGGCATTTAAGAAGTGAGAAAAAATTTTCTTTTATCATTACAATAAATTATATTAAATGGATAGCTCATTGTTGTTAGGAGGCTGGAGATTATCAGTAGGGACAAGTAGGCTAGGAGATTATCATCAGGGACAGCTATGTCAGGTCAAAGATATCAGCAGAGAAGGATGCATCAACACGGTGAACGAAGAGGTCCAGGGGATGTGTTACAGCACTGGGTGCTGTGATTATCTACAAAATTTCATTGTTAGTTCACTCCCTTGCTCTGTTTTGAACCACTTAAACAGGGTCTTTTGAAGATAAATGTCTGCCAGGGGTGGCAAGCACTAAAGCAGTGTCAACACCAGCTTTAGCACCACTTGACACTTGGCTTTAGCACAACTGATCAGTGCTTGTCCCTCTCTTATTTAGCAGTATAGACATAACAAGAGGCACAGAGCTGCACAGAGGTAAGCTATTGGTGACCTTGATTTTCACCTAACCTGGGTGTTAGCCCCACTGTACAAGCTTGCACCCGCATCTTTTTTTATAACACTTTTAGATGTACAGGTGAGAAATGCTGTGTAAGTGCTAAATGTTGATTAATTACTATTATTACAAACATTACAAGGTTGGCTTGCTGGGGGTGTTCAGTGTGAGGGCCCTAATCACAAGTAATGAGAGATCAGTGGGAAATGACATCGGTTCCTGTGGAGTGCTGTACTGCTGTACAGAAAATGCTTTACTTTTCCCCTCCTAAAAAACTAACTGCTTTGTGTTATTGTTTAACATCCTGTAATTGAAGTAGTTGCAAAGAAGGAAAACTATGTTCTTTCTGGATTTGTGTGTAAGTGTGCATTTAGAAAGTGCCTAATGTGAAATTGTGACAACAGAAGAAAGTAAAAGGAAATCCAAGGGTGGCATATTACCTTCTTAGAGAGCCTGAGCTTCCTATGTGTGAATTAACATCATTAACATTAATGGGAGTTACACATGCCTATGCTGTGAGGAGGCTAGCATCCCAACTACAGAATACCACAGTGCAAATGGAATTAATGACTCTGTAGTGTGACATGCCAGCACCTTCCCATGTATTAAACTGGAACTGAATTCCAAATGGCAAACAATAAGAAAGTTTAAGATATGTCTTTGTATTTTACAAAGTTGCAATTCTGAGATTGTCTGGAGAACGATGCAAAAGAGAAAAGGGAGGGAGGCTTATAAATGAAGCAGTTACATACACATACAAGTAGTTTGTTACAGAATCTTTTAATAAAACATAGAATGTGTTATTAAATGTATTTCTTATGACCGTTTTCCCCACTTTACGTCTGTCTGCAGTCAGTTTTTGTACACATCAGCCTGATGGGGAGCTGTTTTGCTTCAGGTAATATCTAAACAGTGACTGCCAGAGAAACAGCTGAAGGTGAGACCTTGCAGAAATTAGGATAATTAGCACTGCTGGTCTGTGTCAGCCTATCCTAAAACATGATAATCTGTTGATGCAGAGGTCTCAGTACTAGATTTTATTTAAGAGTATGAACATATTACAGAAAAAAGTATATTTTAAAAGGTCCATTTTGAGTTTGAAAAAGGTAAGTGAAGAAATAAAGATATGTAGAGCTCTCAGACAAAAGCACTACCAAGAAAACTCTTAAGGCTCATTACGTACGCCAAAAATAAAAAATACAACCAAATAAAGTAGAAGAGCACATGCTGGTGTTAAAGAAAAAATTGTTCCCTTAGAGGAAAGTAGGCACAGATTTTTTTTTTGTGCCAATTGAAAAAAAATCTCTGTACTTGTCTTTTGTTACTGTGCTCACTTGCCTGTAATTTTACGTATTGGCATATGTACTTAGCATAGAGAAGTCTAATCATGAATTAATGGGCATGCCTGTAAGCATTTTGCAGGGGAGTATGTATTGGAATTCATAAATATTCATTCTCATTACCCCCAGTGTTGTATGTTTGTAGGAAACTGTGTCTAACACCCCCACCAAAAACACCCTGCATATTCTATTCCATATTCAATACTGCTTAAGAATGGTACCAGTGAAGCACCAGTTCTCAAAAGTTGTGAACACAGTATTTCTATCTTTGGAAGTGGATGTTAGTAGAACTGGGAACTTTTACATGTAGAGAAAGACCGTAGAGACAGAACAACAAACTCGGGCTGCTTTGTCATCCTGACAGCTGCTGTCAATTCATGTGAAGCGCAGTGTGCCTACCGCATTCACGGAGAGCAGTGTGTCCCTAGGACTAAACCTGTCCCCCTCTGACCTTGTCACACAGGTAGTCCATCACTTTCTGCAGTGGAGCAGGGAACCTGCTTAAAATTCCAAGCAGAACGGAAATACCAGCCCAAAAGCTGCTCTTTTTTTTTTGTCTTTTTCTTTTCCTTGAAAGACAATTTATGGATAGCAGATGAGGGCTAAGCCACAGGCTATACGACAGCTACAAGCTATTGACTTACTTTTCCCAGAAAATAGTGATCCCTATGTATCCCAAAAGGGAAACCCAGAAGTCTGTGTGACACCCGGGACACCGCAGAAACAAACTGAACAGTCCTTGCTGCAAATTGAAATGCCTATCAATGTTTGTTAATAGCTTTGTTTGAGTAGGAGAAGAAGATACTGGAAATTATCCATCAGTCCTTTTGATTTCAGTAGCAATGACTCTGCACTATGAGTGAAAGGTGACAGGATGTTCCCTACAGGTGTCTGTAGGGACACTTTCCAGATAAGTCATTCTTACTTTCTCTCACTTTATTGTGTTTCCTTTTGTTTCAAGTTTATTTAGTGGGAGGTGGGGGTGGGGGTGTTGGTTAAGGATGGAAGAAGAAACCACATTTTTAGAACAATACAGATCTTTATTATATTGTTACATAGTTGGTGCCACTGTAGTTTTCATTCTAGTCATATGGACCAACTTTTTCTGTTATCCCAGACTTTTCTGCCTTGCAAATTGTGTTCCTTCTCCCAGGACTCACACACACTGTTACACTCCTATACTGAAACTAGCAACTCATATGTTTCATTTTAGCTCCCTTTTTTTCTTTCAGAAGAACATAAAACTTTTCACAAATGTGACATCCAGTTTTTGTTACATATTTGTGGTTCTTTCCCCCAGTCTTTTTTGTCATTGGAACATTTCTACTGTGTTGCGCTGCCAGTTTCAATCTTCATTACATCTTGGTTTATTCTTCCTAATCACAGTCCATAGAGTGTTTTTTTCTGGCTGGATTTTTATCGTCAGTTTATCATCACTACAGGCTGCTTTTAGCACGTGCTTTGATTACAGAACTGCTTGGTGTTTGCCATGTGGCTTCTCTAAACTTGGTTTCTTGATATTATTTCACTTCAGAAATAAACATTTACTTGATGTGCACCCCATTCTCTTGTGTTATAAAAGGGGCTTCTTGTACAATAGGTGATTTGCTCAGTGCTTCACTGTACCCATTTCTGTTGCATTTTCCCCTTGTTAAACTCGTGGAGCCATCCTGATACTGTTTAAACAGTGTTTTCTCTTATAGGTAATTGGTGCTTGAAGTGCTATGCTGATGCATAGTGCTGAAACATACTTTTAGCTGTGGTTTCTTAGAATTGGCATAAGGAATAAAAGAATTAATATTTATGATACTAAAAACCCAATTCTGAACAGTGCATTCAGAAATTTAATTTGGCCCAGTACGTTTACTAGGGAATGGCCTGGGGCTAAAGAGTTATGGTCTGAAAATTTAATTTGGAGACGTTGCTTAGGGTATGTTTAATCTCTGCCTAACTGCAAAGCTTTCTCACATAAAAATTGCTTTGATATTATTAGGCAGATCATGACAATAGCTGAGGTCAGCAGAGATAGCAACTGGATGTCTACAGCAAGAGAGTGTGATCTAATTCCTTCCCCAAGGAACAGTGGAAATTCAGTCTGCAGGCCAATCATCTTGATTGGTGCGGGCATTCTTCCGAGCACAAGAGGAATTTTGAAATACTAGGGGCTAGAAGCAAGGAGGCAGATGATTAGAAGATAAATGGTCTTTGCATGAGGTGAGGCAATTTTTCCGTAGGGGCCTTGTGATCAAATGTTCCTCTGGACATGCTGAATTAATTTCATCCTGAAATAGTACTGAACACAGGTAAGTGGATGAAATGTGTTATGCAAACACTTCCTTTTACTTTGCTCCTATTCTCTCTCTTTTTTAAGACATTTTGTCTATGGATGAAATAGCATAATATAGATGCAATAGGCCCTCTAAGTGCAGAGTTCTCTCCCTTATACAGAAGTCAAGTTAAGGCAAGAAAATTGTCTATGGCTCAAAACCCCACTAATTTCTTTCATTAGAAGGCAGGAGTACCAGAACAAAAGGGCTACCCAAAGCAAGGCTCTTGCAGACAGATAGCTTAGGTAGGAGGAGCTAAAGAACTCAAAGGGGAACTATGAGCCAAGGAGGTGTAGGTAATAAAGTTATTATCTAAAAGCTGAACACCACTGTGTTTTCTTCTGGCTACATTTGAAACAAAAAAAAATGGTGTGATCAGCTCATTCCTTTAAAAGGCCTCAGTCTTTTCGGGAAGTGTGTAGACAGCAAATCTGAAACGGATGGAGGCATCCAAGCTCCTGAGGGGGTCAGAAGGCCAGGCTGATACCAGTCAGTGAGCACTCTCCCTTGCTTATCTGTGGGACACTCTTGGCATGTGCTTTTTTCACCTGTCTGAAACACTAACTGTCCCAGCCGGCTGTATGAAGAACTGACTCTGGGTACTGGACTCCACTCATGAGAGGCCTTCTGAGGTGTATTAGACATGCACAGCATCACTTGCCCTGTCAGTATCAGCGAGTACATCAGTGAGGACGAGGCACAGCTGGTCTCCACTCACTCTCAGATGCACACTTGGGCTCACAAGGGAAGTTCGGCCAGTCTGGACTTGGAAGTAAGGAGAAGAGCTGAGAGCTGCCCAGGATTAGACTCATGCATATGTCAGAGAAATGGCTGGTCTGAACCCACAGCCCAAGCAGAAAGGTGGAGGAGCAGCCCACGGGCACGTGTGAGAGGAGATTTTAACTGCTGCCAGCCCAGTGCTGGATGGGCATGCCCAACCTGGTTTGGAAGCTGGGTAGCCCACCTGGCTTGCTGAGAGACAGACTGTGGGTCACAGTACGTTAGCATAGATTCAGTCATTAATGTAGCTACACAGCTTCTGCATAAGAGCTGGCTTCAACCTGGCCAGACTGAGTGCAGGTGGAATAGAAGTTTCTCTGCCCACACTTGACTGTTACCAGACCTATTCCTGAACAGCTACATATAACAAGTAGAAGAAGACAAAGGAGTCTGAAAGGAGGGCAGGGAAGCAATGAATGAACAGTAAATATAAATAGCTTGTAAAATAGGAGAAGTAATCATAGCTCTCCAATTCTTCAGTTTCCATTGTCTTTTGCTGGAGATTTCTTTTAACATTTTTCTAAAGTTATTTGCCTACAAACTCTAAATGGCTGTGCTATTCCCACCTGGTGACTTCCATGAGAAATACAGCTTGGTTCCTTATGAAGTTACTTGGTGAAAATGTTTTTTTCTTGGAAATTAACTATTTCCCTTCAGAACCCAGAAGAGTCTTTGAAATGGCAATATGAAAATAATGATTCTTACACCTTTTGAAAGAAGGAAGTGAGGGAGAAATTTTTTCTTGAGCTGTGGATATGCATGTGGTCCTCAGAGATGTTCTAACACACCACTTAAAGTGCTGTCAGAGTCAGAATTGGTACTACTGGTAAAAAGAAGTTTTGTACAATTAAATCTGTGCTATCACAAAGCAGTTGGAAAGCAGCCAGGTTTGATCACTGGTTGTTTGGTAAAAGTTCTTTTATTATTCGCTTTCTTTCCACTGCCCTTCTGTAACTGAATGTGCTGACATACAGTCAGCAGATGTGTACTGTTTAACTGCATCACTTCTTAGTCTTACACTTGATTTCCATATGTCACAGCACAATCCAGCTATTACTCATTGTTATTTACATGTTAAGATGTTGCATTACTTGCTAACACCCACATATTAAAATAGATATACCTCTGAGTACAGTTCAGACTACGCTGTTAACAGCAACCCACGTTTTCATTTGGGAGTTTAAGAATCTGGGGATTTCAGAAGTCATTTTCTTGATTCCCTAGGTTCTTGATAACAGTCTTTATTTTTCCTGTCCTTAGACCTACATCTCTGTCATCAGGCCCTCCTCTTTAAAGAAACTCTTAAAAATGATGCAGCTGCAGAGACCATTAGAGTAGATGTCCTCACTTAAAGCTAAGTGGATATCTTCCAAAGTGGTTTGATGTTTCTACCATATACACCATGATAAATATCTTAATTGCGTGAGTTGGATTTATGAAGCAGCAGCAGCAGCCTGTGTTAAATCCTACTCTCTGCTTCCAGTGGAATAGCAAAAGAGTCCATACGCTCACAAAAACAGTAGGTTTATCCTCACTTGTTGCTCCTTTGGTGCCAGCTATTACTCCTCTCTGTTTTGCTTCTTGCCAGCAGATAGGAAATCCCTGCATAGACAGTGGAAGCCCTTTCTGAATTTTTCCTCCTTCTTTTATCTCCAGCTGAGAGGAAGTGTTACTATCAGGTAGCCTCTCTACTCATCAGCTACTGTGCAGCAGGAAATGACCATATGGACATTCATATGATAGGCACATTAAACAGCAGGGAAGGTTTCTGAAACAGTAGATTAGCGTATGAGTACCAAATAAGGATATTATTATTTTGTTTTACATGGAATGTTTTCCTTACTGCTTCTGTCTCATTTCCATCTTGAGGTTGTCTGTACAGAAAGCCTTTACAGTAAGTATTTCAGATTCTGAGGCTACACATAATAAAACTGTGACTTGATAGCCATCATTACTATCAGATACCTGTTGGCCACCACGCAAAGCTAAATATGTGACAGATAGACCGAGGGAATGCTGAACTCTTGCTGTACAGTGTATTGCCATGGAAGACTTAACAGCTTCACTTTTGGAGAATACATTTCTTTACTGTGCTGAGGTTGTTAGAGTCAAAGTAGTGGTGATTCAGAACAGTTGTTTTAGCTTCCTGGGCTCATTAGAGCTCTTTAGGATTGGTGTTGCAGAGGAAGCTGTTTTTCCAGTGTTTCTCTACAAATTCCCCCTCTTTACTTTGAGACACTTTCTTCAGTTTTAGAGCTCTGCTTTCCATTTAATGTTTTGAACAACTTAAAACAGTCATGGCTGCCCAGGGAAGTGGTTGAGTCGCCATCCCTGGAGGTATTTAAAAGATGTGCAGATGTGGCGCTTAGGGACATGGTGTAGTGGTGGGCTTGGCAGTGTTAGGTTTACAGTTGGACTTGATGATCTTAAGGGTCTTTTCCAACCTAATTGATTCTATGATTCTATATTTTTATTTGTCTATCACCATTTTCTTTGTAAATTGGGCAGGCTGCATCACTAAGGTTAATCTGAAAAATTGAATATATATATGTCTTCCTTTCCTTATAATCAATTACAAAGCACTGTTTCCTGTCTTCTGGGTAAACTGTCAAGAACTGTTATACTCTAGTTGTGTTAAACTAATTTGATAAGGGATTCATTGCAAGCACTAAAAATCCCATGGTATTCTGTTTGTTAAAATTAATAAAAGCCATGTCACTGGCATCTGAAACTCACTGTTAACTCAATCTTGCAGTTGGGTTTTGTTGAAGTTTTTTTTAAAAATACTGGTCTGTGCCATCCACTGAAAAGCAATGAGAAAACTCTGATTCAACATGGGATTGAACATCTGCTTGACAGTAAGCATTCAGTAATTCCACCGACTACAATGAAAGTGCTCATGCACTTTTAAAGTGCTTTTCTGGGTGGGACATGTGTTTTAAACTGATGTGACTCAAATACCATCAACATAACAATAGCTCTAGAGATCCTTATAATTAGATTTACTGAAACAAAAGATGTAAGTCTACAATTGCCTAGGCTACTTAATTGCCCAGACTATGTTTCTGGTCTTCTTTCCTTCAGTGCTATAAACTCAGTATGCCACTTAGCATAGGACTTCCCCAGATTTCTCGTGACATCTTTATAGTGTTTTTGATTTGTTGTATCCACTTTCTGACTTTACAAACTTCAGGTGCTGCCTACTTGTCTTTCTATAAAGAGCTCCAAGGACTTTAATTAACTTATTTAAATGTGCTTGTAATCTAGACTGAGAAAGGTCTCATTGTTGCCAAAACCAGGTAATCAATTAGGCTTTACCCTCCAAGTTGTCATGCTGTTGCAGGGCATCCTACAGCTGCAGAAACCAGCAGCTTTCACAGGGACTTCAGTCAGAATAATTCATGTATGCCATATGCTACCTTTGCTCAGAAGTGCAATTTTTGGCAGGGGCTATGTTGTTTTCTTTCTGTGATGTCAACTTCCCCCGCCCCACACACACCCAAATCCCAGGATGTCTGAAGGCATCCCTACCTGTGAGACATTTAAAGATGAAAAGATGGAAGAACTATGACGTGTGACTGATTCACAGAAGACTGTAATATTTTAAATATGTATGTTCTTATTCCAGGTGTGTGATAGTTACATACACTTCTTGAGCTGAATAAAATTCTCAGCTGAATAAAATTCTCAGTCTTTAATTTATTTTTGTAATTTAGAAAGTTAGTCAGACTATAACCACATAGTTATGCAACAGCCCTGCAACAGCCACTCTAAAAACATTATTTATTAATATTTACTAATTTTTTAGTAACTAAATAAACAATTGTTCAGTCTCAGACCATTGCTTATTTCAGCAATTCTTTTAATTTGCATGCAGTGACCATAGAATAATCTCACAAAAGTCTGGATCTAGTTACAAAAATGTGCTGTCCTGCTCAGCTACCTGCATAATTCATTTACTGCCATTTGCTTCCTCCAGAGTACGTTGGGGCTGGCTAGAAACTGGAGAGATGAGCTCCAGAAACATCTGTTTCTTTTCACAGTCTCCATTTACTTAAAATGGGGCGGCGCCTAGTCTCTTCTCACCTGGGTGTGTTTTGTCACAAAACCCTGCTCACCAGAGGCCTCTGCAAAATTACATCAGTGTGAAATGTGTGCAAAGGGAGATGAAGGCTGAGATTTCACAACCCATATGAGTCAGTCTAAGAAAGAAATGGTCCATCCGCCTGTCCCCACCCCAACTCCAAAGCTGAGATCTTGCTCCTGGGTGCTGTCTTCTGCTTGGAAGGATAGAAATGTTACAAGCCCTGTGGGTGATAAAATTTGACAACTACATTCCAGCCAAAGAGATCAGGTGTCAGCCCTGATCATAGAATGTGATTATTGGTGTCAGGATCATAAATGTTTTAAGTACCTTCACCACATTGACCTGAAATTTTGCCAGCTTTTTTTCTTAAGCCTTCCTCACTGAAAAGGGAATCAGAGGGTAAATCATCTAGAGAAAGCAAGAAAGGAAATTTAGTTTTTTTCTAGTGCAAATAAACCCCAAAAGCTTACAATTATGTGCAATTATGAAAATTAAGCTGTACATAGTATGTGTAAAAGTAATGAAGTAAGGGGTGTACGTTGCCATACAAAAGAAAACCCACAAGAATCCATTAGCTGACAAGCTGCCTTTCCACAAAGGGTGCCTGATACATGTTTTCCTCTTTTCCTCTGTTCTCCCACATCACCTTGGCTTAGGGTGTATTTTCTGAGGGAAGCACATACAGAGTGGATGATTTTATTTTGTATTAAATAATGACTCTAAAGTAATTTGCACACCGTAGAGTTGATTAACATATTTTAAAAAAACCCACCAACAAACCAACCAATAGAAGTTAACCATGAAACAGCGATACAAACCATACTTGGGAAATTAAGAAAGCAGCTCCATCAGGAAACTAGTCAGAGTCTGAAATGGAAGAAAAAAATTAAACATCAAAAGCATTCTAAAATTCAGATGCTTTTTGGTGTAACATAACCCCCCCCTCACAAACTCACAGCAAATAAAGTATCATAATTTCTGCCCATCTCATCTCTTCATTTTCTCCTTGCTTGCAAGGCATCTATTCATACTGAGTGTAATAACCCCACTGAATGCGTGGATCATACTTTCTAAATGTTTTGTAATAGCTTGAAGCCACCATCAGCTAAAGGGCAAGGTATAACAATTTGGGGTAGCATTAGAAAGCAAACCTTCTTTGTGTGCAACTGGTAGAGACAGGCTATGGACAGGTCTGACTTCTTTTATTTAGAGCAGTATACACCCTGCAGACAGATTTCTGAACACATTAATCATTATTTCTGACAATATGGTTTTCAGCTACATTAAACAATGTTAGAAATTAAGATTTTCCCAACAGCCCTCTTTGAATTCACTGCTTGTTTACAAAAAACAGATGGTGGATTTACAAAACAATCTATGAAATTAAATTTTTGTTTACAGAAATTGTTTGGCTGCCCTGGACACTTAGTATTCTGCACTCCCAAGAAAGGTGCAGGTTCACTTCTTATACCCAGCCCTCATTGCCCATGAAATATGCACCTATACACAAAATAATGACTGTTTTTTAACATTCTGGACACCATAGTCCTTGCTAGGTGTTCAATATTAATTACTCCTAAATAAAATCCTCTGTCTTTTGTGCTCTCCTGAAAAAAAATCGTGAGAAACTTTCCTCTGTATGGTCCTGAGCTTTGAAACATCCTACTCAGAATGTGAGATGGGTTGTTAATAGGAGTTTCTTTCACAATTAGAGGTGAGGATACAGGTATGAGGAAGTTGTTTATCTTACAGTTCCAATTTAGTGTTAATAATAGTACACAAACAAGCCTGAAACACTATCAAAATGAGTGCAGCTAGCCTTACAAAAAACCGAAAACTTCATTGCTCAAGCATACCTGATCTGAAAAACTCCTGGTAAATATCCAAGTGTGGCACTAACACGAGATCTTCTTCTGATCCTTAAGTGAGAGATCTGGCCATTTTCAGTTGAGAGGTGAAACCAAAAAGGCACAAATAAAGTACATTTTAATCCTGTTTTTCCTAATGTTGGCACCTGCAGCTTCTGTGAAATGGTTATGCTTTCTCTTTTTTCCATTTTACTTTTGCTTCCCGTTGGTCAAAGGGTGACCAAAAAAGAACATTTTGCTTTTGAATTCTTCTGCCAGAGACTTCTGCCAATGATAGTCCGTCTGCCATTGCTAATCTTTGTAAGATGTCTGGACTATTGAGACAATGCAGCAAGAGCAGTTGTGCTGGACATGTGTCATGTCAAAGCTTTTAAGTCCAAAGCATTTTGCAACAATGACCACTGATGAGCAAGAATTCCTTGTGAAAATTGTTCTGATAAAATGCTTTTTCCAGTGACAGGGAAAAAAAGATGCACAGGGTATGGATTTCATCTCAGAAGGCTCAGAGAATTTATCTTGATCCAATAACTGGATTAAGAAGAAAAGACTGAAAAGATCTTTCATGGAAAAACATGTGATACGTCATATGTGGTTAATGTGCTTAAATCCATAATGTGATGTGAGGTTTGGTTTCTGTTTTTTTCTGTACTATCATTATTTTGCAGGGTTGGATAATAAGTCAAATAACCTCCTTTTTTAAATCTTAGCATTAACCACCATCTTTTATGGGAATATCATCAGGAATGACAAATAAGGAAGACCTATTTTACTTTGAAAGGACCCTATAAATGCTCATTTATAGTTTATATTCCAAATTAAAGGTAAATAAAGACCAATTTCTAGGGCAAAGAAATGGAAAAGAAATTGTAGAAAGTGGTAAAAATATTCAAAGTACCTATAAGAATTTAAAACATAAAGTAGACCAAGATTTTACCTCACATTTTTTATCTGAAACAGAAAGAAAATATTATTCTAAGGTATTCTATGTGCTTTCTGGAGAACAGAAGATACATACTGTCAAATCCTTTTCACCTTACAAACTTCCTTGAAAAATTATGTACTTCACATATTTCATAACTCATTTTACATTCATCATAAACATTCCTGCATACCTAGGAAACAAGACACATATCTTTCATTTTAATATATGAACAGGTTTTATTTCCATTTGAGGAAAGCCAGCAAAGAACAATTATCTGGTTTCCATGACAGAGAACATACTCTTTGCTCTCCAGCAGCCTGACGCTGAACCTAAATCCTCCCTATATAAAGGAGCCATTTTCAAGAAACAGATGGACATTTGCTTTTGGTTATATGACTACTTCAATAGCAGTACAAGATGCGTCTAATTTAAGGAGCCAAAGTGAAGATATGATTTCTGAAATAGACTTTAAAAAAGACACAACAGGAGTTATACCGTAGTCACAGATGTTAGTAGTAAAAATTTAATTAGGGAAAAACCTTGTTCTGTTCTCTGCCTTATATTAAATGACCTTACACTAACAAGGGTACCAAACTAATTCTGAATAAACACTAGGAGTGAAAATTTCCAAAGAAGTAAGAAAGATATTAACAGACTGATGTGATTTTTTTTTCTCTTATATAGTACTTCCATTACTTTGCAAAAGCAGCGCCCTAGATGAGCAAGCTGTAGCAAACTGACTATGCCCAGAGAAGCCACTGAAGTTGGCCCCCTGTGAAGCTGGAAATGATACGCAGGCCTGTGGCATCCCCAGACAACACCCTCATTACTAAGCAGCCCTGTTTGCTTAATCAGCTATTCATTAAATAGAACATTATCTAGTCCGTATCATACTCCCTTTGATATTTTCGTGAGGATCCAATAAAATATGTGGAAGTAATTTAAACCAATGGTTGTATCACAGTGCTTTACAAATGTGAGATCTGAAACTTTCACTGGGAGTTATGAGTACATTAGTTGCTACCAAGTTGACATCTTAGGCGAACAGTTGCAAATCTTGTGGCAGCTGAAAGGTGACAGCAAGCATTTCACAAACCAGAGTAGCCTTTCTAGTAGGATCTGAGACTGGTCCTATTCTCAATGACATCCATAAGAATATGTCTAGCCTGGACTGAAGCTTAAAAATTATGACATAAACATTGCTGTCCTTATTTCTATCTGTTCTTCAGATCATCTCCAAGCTGTAAAATCTGACCAATGCTTTGAATCAAAAAAATATGATGAAGTCTTGCTAAAGAACCCTTTATAAAAGAGCCAGACCAAAGTCTGGCAGCCAGACATTACTAATATTTAGGTTGTTAAATGCCAGATTTTTCAGCTTAAGCTCATTTCTATTTTTAATGCAATCTAATGACTTCATGCCCACTGTAGTTCCATTTCTTGTATAATAAATATTACATCTGCTAATACCAATAAATATTGCATTCAGTTATAACAATAAATGCATCTTAGTGGGCTAATTTGCTCTCTGTTGGGGTGTTTCCAAATTGATGATTCTTTTAATGTTAATGAAATTGCTAGATGGCATCCAGTGTCAATGGAGGCATTGGCAAAAACGACAGCCTGTAGTAGTATACCACTTCATCGTGTAAGTATGTAGTCAAATTTAAAAATGCGGCTTGAAGAGCTAACTAAATTAATTATGGTATCTGCAAAATTAAAAAGTTTTGTGAGCCTCCTGGCTTCTTTGCTACACAGTCATCACACAAAACTCACCTTTGTTGTTTTTCTTTGTTCATCATGTTTTCACATTATAAATGGTATGAAATCAATCTGCTTCTGTTGCTAAAGACAAATTTTAGCAACTCTGAACTGCACTAGTCTTCTGTATAGAGATAACATATTATAGGCATTAAGGCATGAGATTTCTTAGAGTTATATTTAAGTTACTTTGCAATAAATTTTTTTCCTGTACATCATTGTGTTGTTGTTTATTTTTAAATTTCTCAGTCTTCTGTCATCCAAATCTGGCACTCCGTAGATGTAGATGTCACCAGAGAACTGCACTCAGATGGGCAGAAACTGTGACCTGTGCAGGACAGGTGTTCCTGTGGGTCTAAACTTCTCCTTTTAATCATTCTTTCCTCCATCTGTAATTTACAGAAGTTCTAACCCTTCACAGACAGGTCTGGGAATAGCAGTCCCTTACTTTTTGCTGAATTTTTAGACGCCTTCAACTGTAGAAAAAGAAGAGTTTAAAGAGGTACTTGTATCTCTTAAGAGTCATGACAAAGATAATATGTATAATACTAATGAGTTAATAGTCATATTACTAATGTTTCAGCAATAAACAAGGACAGTCTTTAATTTCTAAATACCTTTTAAAGAGGTTTATGATCTGAGGTTCATAATTAAACAGAAGTACCTGGTGAAAGGTTTTGACCTGGGAATCCTTGTTCTCTTTCATCTTACTTCACTGAGAACTACTATCTGACAGACCCAAGAAATAATCATGCCCTGACATCTGAATACAGTGTCAGAGCTTCAAGCTATGCCTCTGAAATCCTTAGCTGTCTTTAAGCAACATGTTAGTTGTATGACTTATGACTATACACAGTTTAGAGGCTCTTCTCCCATGTGTCATTGTTTAGTTGTAGGGTAAGTCATATTTAAGCATTTATAATTTCACTACAATGTTGGTATCTTTCTTTTGGAAAGAGTCCACAGAAGCCTCACGGTCTCTCTGAATGTAATAGTAGGGCTTTGAATTTACTGGCTAATGTGCACTGCCTACTTTTGCTGATGAATTGAAATGTATTACAATAAAAAAACCATCCAAGACTCCAGAGATGGAAATGACCTACAATATTAGAGTATCCCCCTTGCCTCTGAACCTTTGCCATACTTGACTCTGCACAGTACATTATCCAGTATTATGTTTTGTTTAGTTTTGAAGTGCTATCATTTTCCTTGGGAGTGTGTTCCACATGCAAGGTAATGAATTGTCATGAGCTATCCCTTGTATGTCTCGTACTCTTTTCCCCATTTCAGCTGAGCTAATACCTTGTAATTACATTCCTTTATACTGTTCTAATTTCATGTCCATTTTCACAGTCTAAGCAATTCTCAGAAGAGTAGATCTGGGGAATAACTGGCAACTTTGCCTATCAGAATAGTGAAAAAAAAGCTTATCTTTTGAGTTATTTGGGCAGAGATTTTTTTTGCATCTGTGGTTTACAGTGGCAAGCATGATGGGATCTAGTCCACAGCTGAGTTCCTATATAACGCTGAAGTGCAAACTAAAATTACTTAATAAAAGTAGCAGTGGGTAAGAACAACTTTCAAAGTGGATAGGTGTGTTACGTAAGGTAGGAATTTTCCACCAAAATGTTTTTTACATTTCTCTGAGGAAGTTTGATGTTAGTGAGCGGTACTCAACCTACAGCATGCATAGCAGGATTATAGCAGAGGTTTTGTATGTCTTAATGTTATTATCCTGAGCGTTCAGCTGCAGTGCACAAAAGCCTATTCGGTGATGTTTGATTGCTGAATCAAAAAAATGGGCATGGAGAATTACAAAAGTTCTAACCTCTTATTTATAAAACCTTGAGAATTTTATTTTAAACCAAACCTCTTACCCAGTTCTTTGATAATGCCTGTAATTTATTCATAAATATAAATTCACTATTTTCATGTTCTGTCTTTTATAAAACTGTAATGGTTGTGATCCATAAGTGGTTGTCCTAGATATGACCTGCTTGAATACTTCTGTATTGTTACAGTTAATAGTTACGCTTTGACTCAGCAGTGAGTCAAGTGAATGATTCCTTTGAAGTAATAATGAACACACATATTAAGCACATTTAAGTGCTATTCTTTATGATACACTTATATTAAAAAAAGAGAACTATATCCTGTGGATAAATGTATTGCATTCTATCATTTCTGGGTAAGATGAAATATTATTCTTATTTGATCTCTGAGAAAATTATAGAGCATTATTCTTTTTCTAATTTTTTTTTCACTGTTTACATCCAGAAAAGCATGTAGTTATGGTAGCATCTAACTATTCACATTGCAAAGCTAGATTTACTGCAAAATTTATACAGTAGTTGCACTGCAGCCAGGGTTAGACAGAATCAAAGAGCGAATTATGAGATAAAACATATGAGTAATCTATGCCTCTATGTATCTTCTTAGGAGCATGCACAGTGACTATTAAAATGATATCTGAGCACTTACAAAAAAGTACAGTATCATAAAACAGCAATGGAAATGCCCCAGCATCATTCAGAACCAGGAGGACACGAAGTGAGTCCAAGCATGATTTCCTAATCATAGGAAGAGGTTCCATTCACGATCAAATCTATCCTTTCCAGATATAATGTGCTTGAGACCAAAAGGAGTCAGGCACCAGAAGCCTCTTCCGCAATGCTCTCCTAAGAAAAAGGCTAACTGGTGAAAGAAGCAGGAAGGTCAAATCCTCTGACAGTGCAGACCAACACTGGTCTACAGATAACAAGAGCCTGATGTTCACTTGTGCCACCTGACAACCTAGCCCGTTAGACATACAAATAACATGATTTGCAATGAGTGTAGCAGTTACAGGCAAAGGGAATCCCTTCCTTTTAAGAGCAGCAAAGCGATATGTATCTTTGTCAAGTTTTGCATTTGGTTTAACAGGATTGCAGGTGTGGTTTTGGCACCCTGCACAATGCAGAGCACAGATGTGACATCTCCTTTTTAGCCCCAGTCTGGCTTGCTGCAGCTACTGCTGCTGTCTGACTTTCTGAATCCTGCTGTCCCATCTTGGCAGCATGGGCTCCATCAGCAGCCTGGGAATCCCATCGGTGCCAGCGTTTGGGTGGCCCCTACAAAGGAAGGCTTAGCTTTTGAGTTGATGCCTGGAGGGCCTGAGGAGAGGAAAATGGGCTTGTTTTGTAAGAGAAAGGAGTTACTAGGGTGTGTGAGCTCAGAGAGAAAGAGAGAAAGGAATGGAAAAAGATGAAAGTCAGATGTCTTATTGTCCCTACATGTAGAGTAATTCACTGTCCTTGAGGTGAAAAATAGTGATATGAGACTTATGGTATCCAAAATCCAAGTGAAATATCTATGAACAACTGAAACACTGTGAACCTTCTCTCCCTCAAAGAAATTGTCCACATTTGAAAGCCCTGCCTTTTTAACCTCCCTCAGCTGACAGTTTTCAAAAGCAAAGGACTAGTGGTTGTATGAAGAACAGTGGGATATATCCCCATGTCAGAAGTATAACCTTTCAAATATGATTCACTCATTAATACCTTGAAGTCTTCCTCCTTTGGGAACAATTAGAGCAAAACCAGAGCAAAATGTCCTGCAGACGCTGGCTGTCTAATACAAACCATCCAGTAATATCATCAAGGACAGTATTACACAGTCCGCAGCCTTTTTCTCACTTCTCATTCAGACAAGGAGAATACTACATGCTCACGCTCCAGTGTATCACCAGCAAGGCAGCAGCAGAGTGGAGCACCATACCTCTCTGCTGGCAGGATACAGCCATATATTAAAGCACTTCCTCTTGTCAAGTGCATAGCTAGGGTGAAATTATATTTTTGAATAATAAAAAAAGGAAGTCTTTGAAAAGGAAGACTTTGTGAATATCTGGCTCATCCTTTATTTCTTCTCCCCTCTCGATGACAAATGAAAGACGGTAATGCTTTTTCTGCATTAAATATTTTTTAACATTCAGCTGATTTTTAAAGAAAGCTTTTATTATGAAGATAGTGCTTTTGGACAATCATTCAGTTTCTTTAAAACTGAATTTAACTTCATGACTATCATCTGCAATATTGCTTTTTAAATTTGCTGAACATGCAGTAGTAGGATTAATCTCAAGACCTTATTTTAATTACAATGAATTATTGGCTAAAAGTGTTCTAAAAGTTATTTTAGAAATTAATTCTGAGTACAAAATGTGCAGCTTGATTTCAGTTTCTGCATGTACAGTACAATCTTGGAATTTACGTGCAGTATCAGATCAGTGATTGTTTTCCAGAGAATTCAGATATAAAGTTCTTATCAGCTTCTACATGGACACCTGCACATTTTGTATAAATGTAATATCACCAGAAATACATGTATCACCTGCCGTACTCTGCTCTGATGAATAAAGTACCAAGAAATTCTTCCAGTTTATCTTATATATATATCCCTCTCACAGCCCTTGTCTTAATGGCAAGTATATTCCTTGGTAAAAGGGATGACAGTCAAGCAGCTATGTATTCTAGTGAACTCTTGCAACCAGACAAGGCTGGAAGGGCCAAAATACAGCTGTGTATGAGTGAAAATAATGCTAAGGATGCTCTAATTAATCACAGAGACTAGACTTTGCTTTATTCCTCATCCTATCCTCCGTCCCATGTCTATGAGGCAAAATCAGGGGCAAAAGCAAGGGTTAGTCTGTGACAGCAATTTTCAGCAATGCATGAATATCTAGAATCCTATCAAAGTACACACTTCTGTTTGAATGAATGGCTAAAAATTATAATTAATGCCTTTTTGTTACCACTATAAGTGCAAAGCATATTTCTACAGCTAGAGATATAAAATTGTTCAGTACAGCTGTATCACAGTAAAGTCTTCTGGATGAAGAGCTGACCTCGTACACTTCTGTTATTTTACTTCTGGGCCCCTATTATGATGCTGTGCGAAAAAGGAGACATTTTTCCTTTCTCATTGAAAGGATGCAAACTTGAGCTCCAGAAGCTTACCTGGGTTATGTCTATTTAAAATAATTCTTAACTTCTAGCTGCTGTGGTTAATGGAACTACCTAATATTGCAGCCACCTGGTTAAACTTGATTAACATCCACAGTTTTCAGGTTGTCAGTGTCTGAGTCAGATACTTCTGAAGCATTCAGGAAGATTTTGGGTTTTTTCCTAAGGTGAGTGAAATAAATTTATTCTGAGTCTAAAATAGCTTTATAATGCTGTTCTCTTGATATATTGAATTATTTTTTGTATCCTAAGCAGCAAAATTCTGACAGATGGGAACTTGATTTACAGTCATAATTCCTGAAAACAAAACAGTAGAGAAACAGATGCCTTTTATTTTCCTGTTACTTTGAATTTAGGAGATGGAAAATACCTAATTTATTAACCTGCTGTCTGAGTAGGAGGTTACAGTTTGCTCCATAAATGCAAGTGTAAGTGAAGATTTTTGAAAAAAATATTTATCTGACCTAACAGAGAACAGAATAAAGACTTTTGCTTTGTCCTAGCTACTAACCCTTATTTATGGGATAATAAAAATTTTATGTGTTGTAAGGACAGGAGAGGCTTAATGTTTGCCTGCAGAAAAAAATCCATTAAAAGAATGTTTGATAATTGAGGCTTCTTGAGATTCCCATATTCCTCCCTGAAACTTTGCTATGAGAATTCTCTGTGACTTCTTCAGTGGATCTGGTTTTAAGATTACTTTGTTTCTTTTCAGGAAGAACTCTTTCAAAAAATTTCTCCTTTTCCTTTCACTTATTTCAGTCTAGACCTTCCTGAAACTTATGTTTAGATTGCTTATTTACTGGTTCTTGCTCCCTTCCAATTTGTAATACAAAAAGTAAGAATTAGTAAATACAAGATGTTGTAAATACAAGATATCGTAAACATGAAACTATTCCTTCACTGCTGTTCGGCAGTCATGCAACAAAAATGACTGTTTTGCAGATAAAATTTTCTGAACTTGTGCCTGATTTGGTTCTTCAGCTCTTTAGTCTATTTAATGTTTATCCAGTTTATTAAAGCTATTTGAGCACTAAGGTTTTTAAGTGTTTTTAAATGGTATCTAGACTTCTTGCAAAAACCTCAGGACAAGAAAAAGAAAAAAGGATTTCCACCTTAATTCTGTGCAGAGGCTAGCCATGCAAATTGTTTAGGAATCAAAGAATGTTTGAGGTTGGCAAGGACTTCTGGGGTCATCTGGTCCAAACCCCTGTGCAAGCAGGGCCACCTAGAGCTGGTTGCCCAGGACCATGTCCAGATGGTTTTTGAACATCACCAAGGATGGAGATTTTTCAACCTACCCCGGGCAACCTGTGCCAGCGCTTAGTCACCCTCACAGTGAAAAAGTGTTTCCCGAAGTTCAGAGGGAACCTCCTGTGTTTCAGTCTGTGCCCATTGCCTCCTGTCACTGGGACCCACTGACTAGAGCCTGGCTCCGTCCTCTTGGCACCCTCCCTGCAGGTATTTATCTGCATTGATGAGATCCCCCCAAGCCTTCTCTTCTCCAGGCTGAACAGTCCCAGCTCTCTCAGCCTTTCCTCTTAGGAGAGATGTTCCAGTCCTTTCATCATCTTGGTGGCCCTTCATTGGACTCTCTCCATTCTGTCCATGTCTTTGTCATACAGGGGAGCCCAGCACTGGACACAGCACTGCAGGTGTGGCCTCACCAGTGCTGAGTAGAGGGGAAGGATCACCTCCCTTGACCTGCTGGCAACACTCCTCCTAATGCAGCTGAGGACACCATTCACCTTCTTTGCAGCAAGGGCATGCTGCTGGCTCATGTTCAACTTGCCCACCAGGACCCCAGGTCCTTTTCTGCCAAGCTGCTTTCCAGCTGGGCGGCCCCCAGCATGTACTGGTGCCTGGGGTTGTTCCTCCGCAGGTGCAGGACTTTGCACTTCCCCTTGTTGAACTGCGTGAGGTTCCCATCAGCCCGTTTCTCCAACCTGTCGAGGTGTCTCTCAGATCTTACTTGCTCTGCTAAGAGGTCAGGTCTTGCTTGTCAAGGTCTGTTTGAATTATTGTTCAGAGGATGTAAATGCTGGTAGTTGACATCCTTTTAAAGTCATTCACATTGGCTACATTTTAGTGGAACTTTAAGGGGCAATTAAAAATACAAATTAACTGAATGGTCAATTTAAATATAGTGGGTTCGTGTCAAGAGTGTTGAACTTGATTTAAAAGGAGCAATACAACTACCCAGTGAAGGGCATGACTGTCCAGTGTTTTAAACAAAAATTCAAAAGCCTGCTCTTCCTTCTCTATTCCTTCCTCTGTTCAGCACATATTTAAACTTTCCCTTCTTATGTGGGTGTCTATTTGACATCCTAATGAATTAAGTCAAACTGGTATCTTTTAACTACAGAAAGCTTGTGATATTCTTTCTAGCATTTATAAGTCTATCACTCGTTCTTTACAGCAGCTATCTTGTATAACCTATGTATGAGTTGGAGGTCTGTGGGTTTCTCATTCACATGCAGAGAATACTGGATCAATCCCTCTCTAGACAGTAATCTGAAAATCTTGAGCAATCACGCTTGTGATTGCAAGCGTGGGCCCTGCAGTCCAAGTGCTATTTATCGCTGTGCAGTGCACCAGCGAGTTCCCACGCCAGCCTGTGCCCTGCAGCCTGCTGAGATAATGAAGCTCACCACAGGAGACAGAGCATGGCTGGCGAGTGGCGGAGTTCATGCTTTCCTTTAAGTAACAAGTAATGTGCCAGTAACTATGGCTGTGTACTGGAAATTGTGCTTAAATGTAGTAAACACAAGATTCTGGGGTTTTCTTTCCAAAAATAGTTATAGATGTGATATAGTCTTGAAGGAAGAGAAGATGAAGAAGCTATGCTGTGAACTTCTATTAAATACAAAGATAAGCATTAATGGCAGATTGCTAAAATGCTCCTACCTGGCACAGCGTTTCCAGTAAGGAAGTGGCATAGTTATTTTCCCAGTAGGAAATACCTCGGAAACGTCATGCTGATAGGTTCTTAATGGCAGCTAGTCTACTGTGGAAAATGCATGTAGAATATTTGTTTCAGTGCCAGGCTTGTGCGGCAAGTCTTGTTGGCTATCCAGGAGGGTGAAAGTCTGATCTTGCTGAGGCTGGTGTGAGCTCACCCATTGACTCCTAGGGTAACAATATTACTCTCAGTCTTTCCTTTAAAACTGTTGACGTTATGGTTCCTAGCTTTAACTGGAGCTTAATGTTTCATAAACTATATATTCCCTTTCCATCATACAAAGCTAAAGCTTCAAATTCACTTATTTGCTTCAGGATGTTAGTTTTTAATAAAATTATTGGTCCTCCGGCTATTTTGTCATAAAAGTTAGAACATAAAAGATAATGACCTTTGGATTTTCCTCTAATAACTTCCTCTTTGTCGTGGTTTATACCCAGCTGGCAACTAAGCACCACGCAGCTGCTCACTCACTTCCCCCGCACCCAGTGGGATGGGGGAGCCAATCAGGAAAAGAAGTAAAACTTGTGGGTTGAGATAAGAACGATTTAATAGAACAGAAAAGAAGAAACTAATAATGATAATGATAACACTAATGAAATGTGCATACAAGTGATGCACAGTGCAATTGCTCACCACCTGCTGATCGACGGCCAGTTAGTCCCTGAGCAGCAATCCCCCCCTGCCCCCACTCCCCCCAGTTCCTATACTGGATGTGACATCACATGGTATGGAATACCCCGTTGGCCAGTTTGGGTCAGGTGCCCTGGCTGTGTCCTGTGCCAACTTCTTGTGCCCTTCCAGCCTTCTTGCTGGCTGGGCATCAGAAGCTGAAAAATCCTTGACTTTAGTCTAAACACTACTTAGCAACAGCTGAAAACATCAGTGTGTTATCAACATTCTTCTCATACCTAACTCAAAAACATAGCACTGTACCAGCTACTAGGAAGACAATTAACTCTATCCCAGCTGAAACCAGGACACTCCTATATTAAGGATTTCCTTGAATTCCCTGGTGACATGAAGCACATCAAAACAGCAACAGGGTACTGGTTATGTAGTAATAGGTTTGCTAAGCCTATTCAATTTTTTTCCAGTTTGTTATGTAGCCTGTTGAGCACACCAAGGAATGGGTCCTTGAAAAAAAAGATCAAAAGATCCCAGCAAGCTCAGAAGAAAGACTTTAGAGGTCATTAAGGTTATTACTCTGGCAGTACCAAGGTTTTTTTCATAGTGTATAAGTAGTGCTCAGTACAACTTAAATTTAAATCCCCAAGAACAGGATCCCACGTTCCTGTTTTACTGCTGTGTGACTTGTGATATGCTCTCCATCTCTTGTCACTCCTGTGGTCCAAGGAATAATAATAAAGATGGGAAACATTTTGTCCCCCCCAAAGATACCCGAAAGCATATGCTAATTTTTATATGGAACACCTTATGCTAGAAGTCAGCTACAGTCTAATCAACTTCTCAAAATTAGTAAGAGTGACAAGGTGTGTCCTGAGGAAGAGCCACAGCAGTGAGTGACGTGGGCTGTGGTTTGGGCCATCCTTTCAGAGATGCTGGAGCCTTGGAGCAGCACAGGACCCTGCTCCATCCTGAATCTTGGAGCCTCTCTGCAGCTCTCAGACCTCCCTTGAGGTAGCTGTATGCGCATTTCCACAGGTTCCCTACTCCAAGCAGCTGGATGTTCATCTTGCTCCTCAGCTCCATCCCAGTTCATCCAGGACCTGAGCTCTGCCTGGCTGCTGCCACCGCAGGGGCCCATTCTGTTAGCTGTGCTCACATTGCACACAGCTGGCATGAAGGCTGTTCTGTGGTAACAGCTGTTCTGTGGACCATTTGAGCATTTCTAGCAAACAAGGGGAGCATGAGAAGGAGATGCAAGGTGTTAGCCAAGTATGGATGTTTGATAGATAGGACTCTAGCTGCAATGTGAGAAGAAGTGGGAAGAAAATTGAAATGCTGAGGAAGATGCTGGTAGATTTAAGAGAAGGAGCAGTCTGCACAAATAAGAGAGGATATGGAGGAGGAGAGAGCAGAAGAACAGATGACTCAGACCTGGATGTGTGACTTAACCTGGGACAACAGAGACAAAGTTTGTGTGTTTCCTCTTTTCTGCCTCCCTGCGTGCTGAGTCCTGTGCTCCTCACTGTAGCAGCTGCCATGGAAATGATCGTGCAGAACTGAAACCTGGGGTGCTTCTCAGTTTAGTTACTATAGGACTCCTTCGAGGAGAGAGGAAGGAAAGTGGTGGAGGAATGTGTTTTTTTAGCAGTATGGCTGATTCTGCCCACCGCCCCCCCTTAACATCTATATTATCAGGCCTACATCTTTCTGGACTAGCATTTCTTTCTTATTTTTCTGTTAGATCAACTTTTCCTTAAAGTTCTTGTTAAACCTGTCCTTTTAGGTTATTGATTTTGTTTGTGTGTAGGCAGTATAGTTTTCTTTCTTAATTGCTCCAGTTTGCCCCTGTTTTCCTATAAGGGAGCATTCTAGAAATAAATGCTTTGTTTCACATACGACCACAGTAAATCTGCTTAGACAAAGTTTGTGACTTTTCCTCTGTATGGAAACTGAAACTGTGCTATGCCTTTTATAATACCTGTGGCCTTGCATGTGCATGCATTTGCAATTTACCATTGCTACCACAATAAATCTTTTAGCGGCTTTACTGCCTAGGTTCTCCTGACTTTTTCAACATTTTCTTCCAGTGCCTTATTGAGAAAAAAGTTCTTATTATGGGTAGCAAGAAAAACAATTTCATGCCTGTACTCTTCTCAATTTACAGCATTTCTTCTTCTTCCCTTCTTACTTTGGCTTCAGCTTGTTAAGGCTTCCAGAACTAGCCAAGTAGCATTGCTATTCTGAAATTCAGAATTTTCTGCCTTCCAAGCTTCTACAGGTACATGATTTGACTAATACATTTTTAAAAAATTCAGATAAGTATCTGAACATTTTCTTCATTGGTCACCTGTCTCTAGAACTTCCAGTAGTCTTTATGTGAGGACGAACACCCTACTGTTAAAAAAAAAAAAAAAAAAAGCTTTGCGATGTCCCAAAAAGCTTTGTGATGTCCCATCCTCCTTTGTACTCATTGTTTCTATATGGTGAAGACCTCCTAGCTCAGCAATTTTTGTGCATTTCCCTTTTCTTAGATGTTTATATGCTCTTAAGAGTTTTATCATCTTTTCATGTAACCAAAAGTAAGTATCCTGCAGATCTTCAGGGATACTCATGAGCATTTCCTATTGCTTATAGATTTAAACAAAGCCTTAAAGAAATCTCTTCCTTCAGCAACACCAACATTTTGAATTTTTTGTTGCATTGGTGATCTGTTTCTCTACAGTGTTTTCCTACACATTGCTTAAGAAAAGACACAGAGTCTTTATGAATTCAACTCCGGAGTTCCAGGTAGGAACAAAACAACACAAGCTCTTTAAAGCAAAACCATGAGACGTGATTAGGAATAAGAACAGGATTTGAGCTAATGTCTTAAGGGACAAGGTAAGTGTTACAGGGCTCTGCAATGGGACCTTGTGATGGTTTGGGGGGCTGGAATCATGCTTAAAGCTAGATGAATGAGCAAAGGAAATATAGGCTTACTAGGGCAACTGTGTACCAGGACTGAGGTCTCCAGTTCAGCCTGTCAAGAGCCCTCAAAGTGAAATTTTGAATCATCTCACTGAGAAAGGGTTGAAATCTTTACACCTGAGGAAAAGGACTATAAGAGCTCTGATAGCCCCCAATCCTGCTAGAATCTAGGTGAGCACTTTGAATTGCAGGACAACTTTTTCCTGAGATTTGTGACATCCATGATGCAGAGCAGTGATGTGGGAGTGGGAAGAATAATGTATAAATAAAGTAGGTGCAGATACAAGGCTATGGCCTTAAAGTAATCAGTTAAACCAGATGACATAGCAGGGCAGGGAAAAAAAAACATTCATCACACATGCCCTTCTGAAAGAACAAATTTAAAGTGAAGTAAAATTTAAGTTAGTCTGTTATTCAGCTAGACAATATCAGGGATAGGGGTTTGTTGGTGTGTGGGGCAGAAAAGAAAGTCAGCAGAGAGGAAAGTGACTTGGAATCAGCTGCAGCTTGAAGAACTGTCATCTCCAGGTGGCTAAAGCTTATGGCCAGTATGAGTCCCATCAGGCAAGTGTCTAATGCAAAGGGATGGCCAGGGCCCAGAAGGAACACATGGGAGCCATTTTCAAGACCTTAACTCATGGAGGGAGAGCCAGCTTGCACAAGGGAAGATGTGAATGAGAGCTGAAGACTCTCAGGCTTACAAGAGTAGGTATTGAGAAGGCACCGGTATACTTATCGGAGGAGTGACCTGGTCTATGGGACCATCTAGCTCCTTTTGTATTTCCCTTGCACCTTTGTACATGTAAATGGAAAAAGGATTATATTTTCTTCTTGGTGCTGGCATATTTCTGATATGTTTGTTTTATTGTTACTGGCAAAGGTCAAGATGACATTTCTCAGATCTTCCTATGGTCCCTGTACAACTGTTGAGCCATAAGTGAGGATGAACTATGCAACTGCAGCACTTAAGTGCTATGTCCTAAATTTCAGTGCTACTGTTTCTTACTCTGCGTCTTTTATGGTGAGCTTAAAAGAACTTCGACTCCCATGGGATTAAAATAATATTGTGGCACAAGCCAAATAAAAGAAAAAGGAAGAATGTCTTTTGCTCTGGAGAGTTCTCCTGTATTATCCATCTAGCCTCCCTCCTTCCCAAAGGGAGTGATAGGAAAGGTAATTCTCTTCACTCCATGTTCATTGCAGTACCAAAATGCTACTGTACCATAGCTATTTCTCACAAAATAATGCACTGTATAGATATACAATAATTTTAATAACTTACTGAATAAACAAAAAATAAAAGCTGGCTCACAGAATTGTTTAAGAGAAGAATTTACATCATTGAGTTGTTCGCTGTGATGTAAAGCAGCATAGAAGTCATAGAGCTGTAACCAATTCTGTGCTGAATTCTTTTGGAAAAGCTGGTTAGTACCACTTTCTGCAGCCCTTAGCTCTTTCTTCAAGTACTGACTATTCTTGAGGATACTGAGTACCCTAGAGGACAAGATCGATGGTAGTGGTGACCTGGTTGTCACGGAATTAGTAGTAACCCTGTAACAGATGATGATGAAACATTAGAGAACAAGGATAAAAATATTTAAGCATGTAAGAATATTACTAGAAGTACTAAATAAACACTAACAGCTGAAGAGACCTACCTCACACTGAAATATGCTGTGGGATTTGAATGGTGCTTGTTGCCACGCTGCAGCATTGGAAAACCAGAGACATTTCAGATTCTTGAGACTAATATTTGCCTTCACGATATCTGAATTTAAGATACGCTAAGAGTCATAACATCCAAAGACAAATTGCCACCAGTGAGGTTAAAAACTGTCATAAATCATTCAGTGCGATGCAGGAGAAATCCAGGAATGCAGTGTCCACTATGAACAAAATTAACTGGAAAGCACATGTTTTTTCTTGTCTCTAGATGACTGTCAGTGTCCAATTAGAGGGGCAAAAGTTTTCACGTAAATGTATTTTGTTACTCTATGTCCCTAACTAGAAAAAACTCACTTGACAACGTCTACTGCTACTGTCGTAAGTAGTGCAAAATGCTAATTTACCGAAAGCTTCTAATAAAAAAAGACAACCTCCCCTAAGACTCCTGGAACGTAGATTAAAAAGGGCAACAGAAGGACACAGTCTAAAAGCTGAAAATAGCTGAAATAAAGCCAGAAGCCCTGGTAAACTCTGGGGTAGAAAAGGAGATTGACAAGTCTAGGATACCGTCAGGAAGCAGGCACTCGGCAGCGAGAGCTGAGGGTGGTCGGGAGGCCGGCAGGACACTGCCCGCATCGGCCAAGGTCCAGACCCGCCGCACCCCGACGAGGAGAGTGCTGCAGGACTGGGAGAGTGAGCAGGGGTGGCCACGGGATCTGTGGCCACCGCACCAGCCCCACTGATGGGGCAGGTCCCGGCTCAGCCAGCAAGCCGAGTCTGCAGGTCAGAGACGGCAAGGGGCAAGGGCCTGAGCTGACATGCAGCTCCCAAGCTGGGGAGGGAGAGGTGCTCAGTGAGTCATCTCACAGCCCTTTCTCACAACGCAGCTGTTTTCCCAGCAGTTTCGTCCAGGGGTACACCTTGGCAGAGCTAAGCTTGAATGCGGGAGCTAAACACTTGTGGTGCAGAGGGAAAGCATTTGAGCTTCTTGGTGTACTCAGTGCCTGACAGATACCGACTTTCAGAATGTCGGTTGCTGTTGTCAGTTTCCTGTAAGTATAAATAATACCGCCTTGTGTTAACTAACCTTAATGCAGAAGACCCAAGAGAAAAGAACCAGTACAGTTACAAAAACCAAAACCCATAGAGAGATATTTAATGAATGTGGTGGAATAGTTTATGTCCCAGTAGCTTTTAACGTGATACACATGGAACAGAATTTATTCAGGAGTGTGAGGTTTGTTGTCTTATAACACTTTTTGCTGTTTTCAGCTGCTGCTTCCACAATCATAAAACTAGATCAGCACAGTGCCAAGTCACTCAGTGATAAAAATCTGACTTGAACCAGGCACGGCGTGTGATCACGCTTCTGTAGAATTTGCCAAAGGATGTGGTAAAGAAAATAGATAAGACAAAATCTTGGTTTTCTTTCATTAGTCAGCATAAAACTAGCCTGAAGCCTGCTTATGCAAAATTGATCTTTCTGTGAGAATGTGATCTACCCAAGTTGGTTTATACCATAGCAGGGCTGTGCACTACATGGCTGCAGCATCTTCTGGTCCAGCGCTGGGAGTCCAAGAGTTAAAGGCACCATGTTCCTAGCGGTGCAGCATTAACCCCTTTGTTAACCATGGGTTTGATGCCACTAGAATCACATCTAGAACTTCTCAGTCAAGCTCGATGTTTACACATGTACCTTACCCTGCCTTGAAAGAGATAATGCAGTTGCTCTTGTGCAAATGTGAAACGTATTTAGAACAGAGGTGGAATTTTGTTCTTTCATGGGGTTAGAAAGTGAACTGCCTGTAGTTCATTAGTATGAATTTGTGTTTTAAAGAATGCATTACTTTTATTCATATCTTTTTTGTTTTGTTTTGTTTTGAAATCTTCTTTAAATTAAGTGTAAGATTTCAAACCTTTTGTGAACCCTTAATGTAAAAGGATGATGCAGGATGATTTCATGCTGGAAACCATGAACCTAACATACCATGTGTGGTTTCCACAATGATGACTGCACATCCCAGTGTAAAAAATACCTTCTATTTGAGCTATTCTTACATTTTTGTAGGCTGCAAGCAACGTAGTATGCAATACTAAAGACACTGTTCAAAGTGGGGTGGAAAGCTGTGCTCATAAACTAAGTAGCCTTCAAGCATAGCAGAAGCCCAGGCCCAGAAAATACCTGTTAATGTTCATACCTCTGAAGGCATGGAGCAGGAAATACCCTGAAATGCTGAGGTCTGTATTGGCATCTATATTTCAGACCCTAATTCTGTAAGTATGCAGGCTAGTATGGGAAAAGATAAATGTTTCAAGATCAAAGCACCTCAGTTTTAATGTCTGGGAGGGCTATAAGCAATTCTAAACAATTTTTCAGCGCAGACTAGAAACTAAACTGGGAGAAGATCCATGCTGATCTCTGCAAAGGGTTAATCCGTACCAGACAGTGCATACCAAAAAGCTGTTTGTATAGAGGTGTATGATAAGGACCCAAGACCTCGGGTTGTTTCCTGCTGAGTTGATGAAACTCAGCATGGGGCTTGCTATTATCAAGTGTTAAAGTAGAATTGCATCCTTGAGGCATAAGCATGCGCATCTCTGCAAAAAGCAGAAAACTGAAAAGAACTCCATGTGCAGGCACAGACTTAGGTCTTTGGGCTTCTGCGCTGGCTTTCCATCACTGGTTTGCTGTTGTATCAAATTCAGTGTACACATGCTACTTCTATCTATTACTGGTGTCAGGTGTTGAAGTACAGAGGCAGATTTGTTGTTGCACAGCAAGGTAATTGGAGGTAAATACAAACAGAAATTAAACCAGCCTTATGTGCTAGTGAGCGGGAAGAAAGCTAAGTAGGTCCTTACTATCAAAGTTATGAAGGAAATTGCCTTGGTTGAAATTTCTTACAGGTAGAGTAAGGAAGTTGCTCAAACAATATCAAAACATTGCATGCTTTCCTTGTATAGTGTGGTAACGGGGGTTACCTGTACCTTCCCACCCTGCTGGGTGCCTTGCTTGTAACTTTCATGGAGATCTGCAGACATATGGATCACAAAAAATGTCAGGTGAAAATAATCAGCTCATAGTTATTTTGCCTCCCTTACTGGCTGAGCCTCTTCCAGTCTTCCTTCTTATAGCTGTCTCTCTTTTCATTTTGGGAAGGCTGAAAGGAGATGAAACACCCTAGTAGGATAACCAAATCAGAAAATGAATGTGGAGTGTGTACTGATATACCTCAGACTTCTGGTATCTTCAGAATTGAGTTATCTTTATTCGTTTCAACCCACAGCTTTTATAATGCAATGTTCCCTTCTCCAACAATAAATGTTATGGGCAGGAAAAATGTATTTAGTATATGTTAGAATTAGAGAGATAGTGGAGACAAGTAGCACCTGAGTCAGTTCCTGTTGCAGGTATTTTCATCTGGAAAATAAAACCAGCCTTCTGTTCTAAAGTTTGCGACCATATTAGATAATTGCTCTTCCCATTTCTCATTCCCTGTCTCCTTGGGAATTCTGTTCTCAAAAGGCAATACTAGCTTCTGATGGAAATTTCTGGTAGTACAGTATGATTACAGAGAAGAAGAGTAGCAAGTATCTCAAGTAGTAGAAACTGTGTAGCTGTTGAGAAAAGTGCTGCTGAAGTTTTTGGTTTTGTTTGTTTTTCTGCTGGGGAAGAAGTTTGCTGGTGGCAGATCTCAAAGTTGAAGGAAATATATTTAAGACGCAGTTTTGCTAAAGAATAGAAGTCCTAATTTGCAGGTAGAAATCCATTTCTGACTCTAAGCTTCCAGGTGCCTGACTTTTTTTGGCATGTATCCCACAGGGAGTCTGACCAGGAAAGCAGAGTCTCAGGGGTTCTGAGGGTCTGCATAATCCAGGGACACTGGAGAAACTTCTGAAAAAAATGGCCCACTGTTGCCCCAAGCAGTAATGGCCCACTGTTGCCCCAAGCGGTAGTTTGCTTTCTGCAACCACATTCTGCTTACAGTACTTGAGCAAAAATAATCCTTGGCTCTGATTTGTCTTTTTTTTTTTTTTTTTTTTTTTTTTTTTTTTTTAAAGCATAGGGTGAGGAATGGGAGAGAAGAGCCTTTCTTAAACTTGTTTCCTTCAGACCTTTCATGCTATATTCAACTCTACTTTATTTGCATGTTGAATAAATATTGTCAGCAGTTTTAATTCTACTTATGTTATTTATCTTGCCTTACTATGAAAGCTTATGGGCTAATTAAAGTAAGAAAAGGCAACACTTCAATGTCATAGAGGGATAATATTCAGTCTAGTTCTGCAGCCACTCAGCTGACCTTAGATTGCAACAAAGATTTTCAGAATGGGTTTCAAAAGACTATGTAATAACTGTGCTCAGCAATATTAACAAAAATGAGAATTTGCTGGCATTGCTGTCTTGGACTTTTTGGGCTGCTTTTTTGGTAGATCTGATCTTGCCTCTGTGGATTTGCATAAGGCTGAAATGAGGAGTCTTGCAAAGTCCTCATGATGACTTGGAGACTCATTCAGGAAGATAATTTTTTATCTGCAAAGGTTTGGGGCAGGACCAATGCCAAAGTCCACTTGCTCTGTAATCACTGTGATGATTTCAAAACACCTGGAGAACAACTCTTGCTTATCCTGCTAGGTAATCTGACAAAGAAAATTTGTAACTCGTATCCAGTATGTGGTCAGTGCAGCAGGTGGAAGAGTTGATGGCAGTGGTGAGGCAAGGCACTTTTGGTATTTTTTGCAGCTTTTTCAGGGTTAATTTACCTCGGGCATGCTCAAAGCTGTAATTGTTCATGTATATTCATAAGTTGCATCTCTATTCCAGGAGAAAGATCAATTTGAGATGTTCAGATCAGCAAACTGCAAACATTACCAGAAAAAATCTTGATGCGAGAAACATCACACAAAATAGAACCAGCTAAGGAATAGATATGAAGTACATAAATGAACTTGAGAAGGGTTGTCCTCTGTCTGCTCTTCCAAAAGCAGCAAGGGACTAGTCTTTCACCTAGGAAGCAAGCCAAGTGTATGGGAGCACTGTCTGGTCAGCTATGTCAAGACATACAAAGCACAAGCCACTTCAGTGCACTTCATACGAGTGTTGTATTACTTTCTGAAGTTCTTTATGCTTTACAGTAATGGCTAGAGCTTGTGTTGTACCGTGTCAAATGTAATGGACTTTCACCAAATGAGCATAAACAAGTCCTGATAACAGAAAACTTGTGTTCTACTGGAAGAAAACAAAGAAAATGTGGGAAGTCTTTCTTAAAATGGGAAAAAAAAAAAGACACACTTCTGTGCTTCCACGGCTTACTGTGATCCTCGCCAGAGAGAGAGAGGTTTTCTTGTGCCAGTTATAGGCCACAGTATTTGGTATGAGTAGAGAGATGGTAATAAGTACAGATCAATGGCTTTGCAGTGCAGCTGATGCTGTAAGTATGCAAAAGAAGCCAAGAGATGCAACGGAGTAACTGCAAAAAGGCAGAAGCTTCTATGGAAGCACAGCCGTTCTCATGCATAGAGAATATCTGGGAGATGTTGAAAAGCTCTGCACAGTGTGGTGGGTGCTTTCTAAAGTAATTTGCTGAGAATGAAGGTCAGGTAGGACAGAGTGGAGTACGAGAGTAGATGAGATGATTTTGTTAAATGAAAATGGATGTGATGGGGAGGGGAAGAAAGAGACTATCAAACTAAGTCCTTTCAATAACACTGAGTGACTTCTGGATAAGGAGCAGTAGTGACAGGCCTTAGGGTCCAGTGCTGCTGCCAGATGGACTCCTGTCAACATACAGAAGTTGTTGAAAACAGAATCTTGCTCAAAATGTGTGAAAAAGTTCATATATATGACAGAACAGGACTGTAATGTGTGTGCTATTAAACTAGTATAATCCTACCAATTGAACGGCTAAAACATCTTACTCTGTTTTCATTTGGAAAGCAAGTCTGAGTGGCGTGTGGGCAACTCAATGCTTATACATAAACAGCTGCATTGTTTGATAATTTAGTGTTGCATGGTAAAAATTCCTATTCCTGAAGGAAATTAGAGTGAAGAAAAAAAGGTTGAGTTTGAAAGATAAGATAGCTCAGAGTAGCAGCATTTATATGCCAGCAACTTGCAGAAGTTTGTATGATTATGGAATGTGGTGCTGCATTTTTAAAAAGCAAAAAGCTGCATGCTTACCATAGCAACCTTTCTGCTACATAGGTCACATGCTAAAAAGATACCTGGCAACTTGCTCAAGAAACTCCCACACATGCGTTGGCAATGTGACATTACCTGTTTGTAAAGATTTTGTGGAGATTGTTTAAAGAAACAATTTCCAGCATCTAAATACAGCTGTTGGGTGAGAGAGAAGAATGAGTGTTTTCTGTTCTTCCTGCTCAGCAAAAAATTATTTCTTAGGATCACAAAAAATGCAAAGATTTGGTGACCCAGCTAGCATTTGATTTTTCTGTTGTGCTGTATGAAAGTGAATAGCAAAGTAGGCAAGTGCCTGATCTACTGGAGTTGATCAAAATCAACAGCACATTGAAAGTGGTCTAGATTAGACTCTCCTGCATAGACAATCCTCACAAGTTAAAGAAGTGAAAGTCCCATAATGGCCACTTAATTCACTGGAACGATTGCAACCCATTCTCAGTGAGTGTCTTCAGAGATTTCTGACACATTCTGAAAACAGAACCAAAATTACTAGATGATTTGATGCCTAGGGGCTGCAGTGCAGCAGAGCTGAACAAATATGTGAGAGGGAATATCCCTTCCCTGAAGCACAAATAATTTGAGAATCTATCCTGATTTCTGTTTTTGAGAACTCCTGGGATTCCACACAGGCTGTACAGGCTAATTGGCATGCAGTTTTATGGGGAGTGCTCTTCATGGATTTCCCTACCTGCTGCCCCCACTTAAACGTGAACAAAATCTTAAGGAATCCACCAGGCTGTCCTGCTTTCTGCCCTGGCAGGCTGGCTGCTTGTTAGCCTTGCAAAAGAAAGTAGGCAGGGGAGGGCAGGATAGCAGCTGCTCAGAACATTTCAGGGAGGGCACCCCTGAAAGAAAGCGCAAAGGCAACTGTGGAAGTGGTAGTGCATCCTCCAGATAAGTTTGTGATGCTGATACATGATACGTCTCTCTCTGGTTCAAAAGTTGTTTTGTTTTTAAGACACCCTTTGTCAGGGACCAGCTGCTCCACAAGTGCTGGGAGCCAAGGGTGACAGAGAGGCAGGCAGAGCCATGCCCTCGCCGACAAGGACACAGGACCACAGCACCTCAACAAGGAGAGCTGCGCAGGGCTGCGACAGTGAGGAGGGGCAGCCAGGGGACCTGTGGCCACCGTAGCAGCACCAGAAATGAGGCTAGTAGGAAGTCAAGCCAGGGAGCCAAGTCAGTGGACCAGGGTCAGCAAGGTACAAGGCCAGAAAGCACTCATCTGCAAGATGGCTCAGGCAAGGGCCAAGGAGCAGGAGCCTGAGCTTAAATGCAATGCCTGAGCCAAGGAGGAAGAGATGCTCCATGAGGCACCTCACAGCTCTTTCTCACAACATAGCTGTTTTCACAGGAGTTTCATCCAAGGCTGCATGGCTGCACCATGGCAGAGCCAACCTTGAACACAGGCAGCTACACCCTGAGGAGCAGGGTGGAAAGTTTGCCGAGTCTCCCCTCCTCACACGGGGCCCTGACATCCTGCAGCATTTTTAAGATGTTCTTCTCATTTAATTTTTAAATTTGAACAGCTCAAGCCTCATGGCAATATGATATTTCATGGGTTCTCTGTTATACTCATCTTTCAACCCATTGCACTACAGATTATGGACCTGGAAAACATACTGCAAATAGCAATGTATCAGGCATGCTAATAAAGTTGATTTCCTTCAAATGCTCGGTTGCCAGTAAGCAGAATAAACATGTATTATGAAATTATATTCTTCTCACTTGCTCCTCTCAACAGGGCATTGCAACTGCAGAAAGTATCAGAAATGGAAAACTCTTAGCCTTGTCTTGGCTGACTGCCTTGCCTCCAGTACAACATGCCACCAACGGAGATCTGTGATTCCCTGCTCCCATTCCTGCTGAGTCTGCTCTCCAGTTCCAAAAATGAAAGTGGCAGCCACACAGTCCTCCTCTGACCCCTTCCCTTCCAAACCTTCTGGCACTACTTCTAGCAAACCAAGTAGCAGAAAGGAATGTGACAAAGCAGCTGCAGTAATGAGGATGGAGGTGTTGCACGGGCATGTGAAAGAGGCAAGGCTTTGCTCGTCCTTGACCCTAATGCTGTGCTATCACGTTAATTCTGTTTGTTACTGTGTAGGCTTGAGAGGCCCACATTGGCAGATATGTGCACTGTTGTGAGAACCAAGTGTGAAATGCTGTGAAGTATTCAGATGGAACATGTTAGAAATGGCAAAATATCACTTAAGTTACGGAGGCAAGGACTGCTTATACTCTATGCTCAAATGAGCTTAATAGTTCCAGAGGATGAACTCCCACCTTTCAGTTTCCTCTCTCCTCCTCTCCCCTTTTAACCTGACGTAGTAGCAAAATGATCAAGAAAGTAGAAAGGTCAGATTTTGCAAGCATACTACACAGACAGCTCTGTATTTGTGCGGGTGAAAACAGGTTTGATTTGAAGTGGTCAGGAAAAAACATCCCTCTTCTTTTCCTTTGTACTTGTGCTACCTATTATTATTTGACGTTGATTTTTTTCAGCTTTGGGTGCTGTGACAAACTAAGGCTGGGTTCTGACAGACCTGCCTAAATGCCATCTTCCTATAAATCCACTCCACCAGCCCTGATGCTGGTGAGCCAACCCTCATCCTGTCTCATCTTGTGGCAAATGACAGGCGTTGGACTGCAAACAGGGCTGTGGAGAGTGAGCCAACCTTTTCTCTGAGGAGCACTGCAGATCCAGCTGAGTGCCCCTTTTCTGCCTGATGGGATGAGAGGGCTGGCGAGCTGGGGACTAATGCAGGGAGAGAGCTAAGCACCCTCACTCTGTTTCCTTGCTCCCTTACTCCATCCACAAGCTGCTGTTTTGAGCCGAGAGCTGGAAAAGGGTAGAGTGAGGACTGATGGTGGAGCCCTGGAGGCTCTCACTGAGCAGAACTACTGCAGTTTCTTCAAACCCCTTTTAAGTGCTGTGCTTCTCGAACACCCCCAATCAGGGTTGGGCCCCACACTGCCAATTTGCCCTACACACGCATAGCTAACCTCGCTTATTGCAAATATTGCAAAATTTGTGCCACTCTTGTATACCCAAGTGGTTTCTGATGTCTGTGCAAAGAATTGTTGTTTGGCCTCTAAATGGCTTTATACTCTTTGGGTGGTTTTTTAACTGGGTATGCATCTCCTCTTGCCCTATATGTTACAGAAGAGAGAAGCTGTGGCAGAGGAGCTAGACACCATGCAGAGCACAACTGTTGCTCTCGGGCAGCTCCTCCTGGGATCTGGGTGTGTTGTGTCTCTGCAGACACCTCATCAAGGAGTTCTCACCTCCTTTCCTCATTCCCCCTGGTTTAGATTTTGCACGTGTTTTTATAGAGGTGAATTGCTTGCTGGTACTATGAAGCCAATATTATGGTCTATGCATAACAAAGCCTCTTACTTGTATTAATTGCATATCTGGAAACTTCTCTAAAGTGATGCATGCTACGATTCTGCATAAATAGTAGTGGCAACACCCAGAAAAAAATGGCTCAGAATTTGGCAATCCTTTTACAATGCTTATAGTTGTTTTTTTACCTCATTAGGGAAAAGCAACATTTTGGAGACTCCTACACTCTGTAGCAGAGGAGATGGAATATAAGGTGGTTTAACTTTCATTGTAAGTAATCCTAGATTTTTTATTTTTTATTTTCGAATCTACAAAGTCAAGTGTTGCCTCCTTGGTAGTTAGTGAGTTGGCTGCTTCAGACACTTAAGAGTGAGAAGACCACTGTCACTTCTTGAAAGTCTGGTGGGTTAGTCTTAACTTAGGTTAGTCTTAACTACTAACTTAGTTAGTAGTTAGCAAGAAATCAAAACCGATAAATGAGCTTTCTGACTCAGGGAGGTTTTAAAAATTCCTCTGACCCTGCTACTGAGAGAATTCTTTCCCGAAGCTGGAAAAAGCTCTCTGCAAGAGGCTCGCAGTCTAAAAGCAGTGAAGCTGAACTCCTCACACACAGCTGCTCTTTACAGGCTATTTTGTTTCAGTCTTCCCTCCAGTAAGGTTCAAATTTCATGGTGATTTCAACAAGCCCTTACAAACAGCTGCTGCATTTTAACAGAAAACACTCCTGTTTTCTGACACTGCTGAGCTTTCCCTCTGAGCTACTGAGGGAATGGCTAATTAAAAAAAAAAAACTGTGGTGTTTCATCATTATCTCATTTTCCGAACATGATTTTGGGGACCTGTCTGAGCTAATTGAACTTCTCTCTTATGACACTGGGATTGACTGTATTTATAGCAACCTAATTTAATTTTTCACTTCCCCAAATGGATATGCTGTTAATACTAAGTTTAAAGAAGTACTTGGATCTCCCAGCAGGCTCAGTTTTCTGGTCTAGAAGGCTATTGTAGGTGGTATTTAGCCAGCTGCTGGAAGACAGCCTTGTGCTCCCAACAGTTCAGTTGGTCAACTGGCAGTAGTGTTTGCTTTTCTCCTTTCTTAATCAGTTTGTTCCTGTTAAACTGCTCTGGAATTTCAGTCTGTTGGCAGAAATGAATGTGTGCTATACAGCTATGGATTTGTGAAGTTAAAAAACAATTTTTCGGTGCTATAATATTTAAATGACAGATTTCTTCTCTTGAGTGTGCTGTGAGTAGCAGGGCAAGTTTTTGTACATCATGATTATGAGCATCCCTTCACTACCCATCTCCACCTCCCCCCTCCCCAAACCTCTTTAAAAATGAGTTCAGCTTGTTTGATATAGGTGCAGACTTGAGATACCATGTTTGTATTCTCATGTTTTTCATTGTACCCAACACTTGCCAGTAGGTAAAAGAAAAGCTAAAGTAGTCAACAGGTCAACAGGATTCCCTGTCACAGATCGAAGGCAGTTCAGAAGCTGGTCACAGCATCATCATCTGCATTTTGTTAATGAGTCTTTTAATCTCACTTATGTCACACCTTACCTTTTCAACAACCGGTTACCTTCCAGCTGTGACCTTAGTTTCAGAAAATAATTCCTGTTGACATTTGATAATCTCAATCATAAGCCAGGAGATTTTCACAGACTTATAAAAGAACTTTTGAAGTGAGAAAACAAAATAATTCCAGATTGTTCAGTATTTTGGGTGCAAAGAGACAGTTTTTTGTTTAAAAAAAAATAAAAATCTTTGCAACTCTTCAGTGTTATCTGTCCTAAAGCAGCAGTCATGCGGGTTTATTCCATTTTCTTGAGTGTTTCCACATTCACAAAGGAGAGTGAAATAGCCATTGTTAATGGTTTAATGGTAGTCTCCAAATTCTTGACACTTTAGAAATTTTCCTCTAACTCTCCAGCAAGTGGTCCTTAATTCTGGTTCTGTGGCTTTTGAGAGAAATGATGCTGAGTGCTGCAGCCATAACAAAACATCTGGGTTTTGGCTAGGATTCATACCATGACCAGAGGTAAAGGATCAAGATTCATTACTCACTCATGAGCTCTGTTGTTTAGATGCTTTCCTTGTTCATGAGGAGACTACAGTTTACATCAGTGCAAGGCGGCTTACCCCTGTGGAAGCCCTGTACATTAGGTGTCTCCAGCAGCAGGAGCCATGGTGCTTGGCAGGAGAAGCCACTTAAGTTCCACATCTGTGGACAACTGCTGCATCTTCCTGTGAAGATTCAGTTCAGGCCAGAAACACTGCTTATCATCCAGACTAACCAAATCCAGTTATATACTTCATTTGTCTCTACCTGTTGGGCAGACATGGCAGTATGTGTCACACACAGTACTCCTGCAGAGTCCTGAACCTTGTCTTTTTTTATAAGCCTAAACCAAAGCTCTTAGTTGCATCAGCCTCTGATCAGGACTGTAAAGCAGCAAGATAAGATTGCATAGGGCTGAGACCCTCGTTATTACTGCTTTGTGCTAAGGACAGGCAGACTCAGCATGTGTTTCCTACTCTAGTTGCATGCTCTGAAGGTATGTAAAGGTTTACCTCTGCACAGGGACCTTCCACTATTTAGTGGTTCTGGAAAAAAGAAAAAAAAAAAAAAGCGTAGTTTATGCTAGAAGACAGTCCACAAAGGAACTTACTGCTAGCATAGCCAGAAATGAATTATTATTCCAGTGTAATCATGGCCAGAAATATCACTGCCTAGACAGCTTTAGACTTAGGTAGTTGTTTGTTTAGGAAGATAGAACAGCATTCAGTAATAATTGCATCTTTTAAAACTGTGATTTTAGCACCTTCTTAAGAAATGTAGTATCTCCAACTTATGCTTCTCAAGGTGCAATTTCAGAAGTGCAGTGCTAAGGTGAACTTGCTTTGGTTTTGCCCTCTTCCGCTTCTCTCTCCCCCCCTCACAAAGGCCGCATGCCTGAAAGCACTCAGCTACCTTTTCCTTCATTATCTCACATAGGAAGCACAAAGGAACAGGAAGACCTGCGTAAAGCTTTTGATCTGTGTCTCTTCCAAAGCAAACTGTTTAGGAACTCAAAAGAAACTTATTTTCATCCTAAATGGGATTTCCCTAGATGTAAAGGAAGCTTTTGGTTGAATTCATAAAATTTTGAAAGAAACCTGTCTGGGATACTATATTCTGTATTGGTGTCAGACACTAAAGAGCACAGGTTGAGTGTCTGGATATATGTGATACTGGCTGAGGCTGCCTTTGACATTAATGTATTAGGGGAGAAAAGGCTACAAAACAAATAAGTGCAGTTGTTGCCTGTTGTGTTTGCCATCACTGGATCTTCACATTAACTCTCTGTTGGCATTCTATCTTGCTCTCCAGCTGTTAACGCAATGCTTCACATGCGAAGAGGTAGGGGGCTGCTGTCTACAAGGGAGACTGCAGTTAAGATTTATTTCACAATATGATACTGAAACTTGTTTTGCAATATGACACTTAACATTCTTACTTAATATGTACTTAATATGCACTCCATATTTTCCTTTAGCATTAACTTATTTCAATAAAAACACTTCTGCAGCAACTCAAGTAGATTTGATTATACTATCTTGGCTTTCAAACACATGTTTGAGAGAGATCCATTTCTCTGTCAGAGAATACAGTAATTAAGGCAGAACTATTTATTTTCATGTCTAATTTCACTTTATCGCTAAGGCCTGTTTTTTTCTTTTAGTTTTCTCTTACTGTCCTATCAGCCATTTACCTCCAGGAATCATTGAAGTGATTGGAAGGACAGCTGATCTTTGTTATTTCTGCAACTAATTTTGTTAGCAGACAACAGAAACCTTCCGTTTCAAGAGATCATGCAGGAAGACGTCTGTCTTCTTTATGTGCTCTAGTGCTAAGCAACCCTTCCTCTTGCATTGCTGGTTGTCCTGGAATTGCTTTGGAGAAGAAAAAAATGCACTATCCTCCCTAGCCCTTCCTGTTTTCTTTACTAAACCTCCACTGAAATTTGAAAGATTCAGAAAAACTCCTTGAGATGGATACAGGGTCTCAGCTAAAATTCAACCTATTTAAGAGAATGGGGGCTCAGTATCCGCAACAACAGCAGCAGATGATTCAAATACAGTTTGAATTCAGTTGTTTGGAGGGTGCAGCCAAAGAGGTTGTAGTTGGCTGATCAAATCAGACAGTGCTTTTTTTTCTTTACAGGCAGCAGTTTCACTTTTTCACAAAACACATAAAATAATCAGTTTAAAAAGACAGGATTTTCAAAATTTAGGAGGGTATGTTGTTGTTTAGGAATGCAAACTACTATCCAAGTATTACAATATGTGAAGCATCAGGAAGTTTGATAGACGCTAATGCATTCTCCAAGCTCTAAAATTAAGCTGGTTATTTATGTACTGGCATATGGATTTAGGAGCTATATGTGGACACTTTTAAGGCCAACATGAAGAAATCAGTATTTCTCCACAAACTCGCTCACCCAGAAATGTGTGACCATGTAACTGTGTACAAAGGCTAATATTAAGTCCTGCTAACAGCATTAAAAGTTTGAAGTTTATTTACTGTGTTTAGGAAAATCAAGGTGTACCTTGTACTGTACCAAGCATTTGGTTTATTTATTGACCTCTGTTTTCTCTACAATTATTTTTCACATAGCAACATCCTGTCAATTTTTTTTTTTTTTTTTCTGGTGGCAAATAGAAGCTAGACAGATGTTCAGATTTAATGAACTGGGCCCTTTAGTAAAAACTCTTGAGGAAAAAGTGTCCTAAAAAGGAAACTTAATAACTAATATGCCAAAGTAATATTTGCAAGATTTTTATTCCCAGTGAACAGCTAATGCTAACTGATTTTTGGAGAAAATTTTGGTCTGTTTTGGTTCTTGCTTTTATGAATGTAATGTACATCCCATGCATTGGAGTAGCACATGATTAGTGTCTTCAGAACTGCAAAGAGTCAGTCTTGGACATGACTGCCAGATGCGCACAAAAAGTTGAGAATTAGCAGGAATACCTGTAAGGTTTTTTGCCAGTTTTGCATGTGCAGTGGAATGTATCCCAAAGATGAAGACATGTTTATTGGATGTAAGTGTTTAGGAGGGTACTACTGCGGTGGTGGGCTTTCTTCTCCCATGAAATCACAAGTCTGGTAGAGTCAACATGAGGGAGAAGGGAATGAAAATCTTCAGCTTTGTTGTCAGGCTAAAGACAACTGCACAACTTATTTCCCTTTCACTAACTAGCCTTCACATCTTAAGATCTTTAGGGGGTGTGAGTTGAGGTGTCCTACTACAACAGTGAACATACAAACATTGAAAAATAGAATTGATAGCTATTATCACATTCTGTTGAGGGGAAATGAAAACATCAGTGGTAAATGTGGGCTAAGAGTAGAAAGTAACTTTATGCGTACTTGTGGAAACATTGGTGTGCTTTAATATTTACGTGGCTAGATTGCTCTGGCCTGAAAATCTGTGTTGTAAGCTAGTGAGGGTCTGAGGTATTCCAGAGGCTGGGGACTCCAGCTCCTAAGGAACTGCCAACGCTTTCTGAGTAGTCCTGTAGTTCATGCATGAAGCATATGTTAGGAGTCTATAGGCAAAACTTCCTTCTTTTCTTCTACAACTCTACACCCTAGCTGCCTCTGAAAGGTGTCACACGCATCATTGCCACAGGTCAGCCAGGAGATTTAATTAATAAACACCTGTGTACGAAAGGAGCCTTGTGGAGACATCTGAGCATTTTAGGATTCTCTGCAGTTGTAGGGGAACCAGATTTTGTGTCTCAGGCAGCGATTCCCAGTTAGTTCTGTGTTACCAATAACTGTGCAAGAGCTAGCTAGTGCACTAGTTTGGGTACAGATTAGTACCTCTGTGGGAGTATATAAAGTGCTTTGACCTGGCTTCCTAAAGCAGCGAGGCATGCAGGATTATGCAATCAATCGCTCCCTTCTTTTCTCTTGAAAGAGTTGGCTAATTTCGGAAAAATTTAACTGTGGAGTAGAAGAGTAAGACAAAACATTTTTACAAAACTTCTAGGACCTTAGCAGCTGGGGGAAGAGAGGATCTATTGCTGTACTGCTGGTGGAAGGGCTGTGGCATGGCAGCATCCATTCAAGAGCTGGATCCTCAGCCAGGGTCTGGTCCTCTGCCAGGACCAGTTTTGTGGTCCCTGCACTCATGGAACTGCTTATCTGTGAGTCTCTGTGAATCACGTTGAGTGATGTGTTTGGAGAAAGGTGAAGGGATTTTGTTGTTGTTGTTGGATTGGGTTTTTTTAAAGCAAATGATGATATGAGCCTGACTGGTCTGGAATCCTACACCATCTTTCTTGCAACAGCAGATGCATTTCAGTCATCTCTTCTAGTCCAATTTGTGACAACCAAGGTAAAACCACCTCTCTGAGATCTGTGCAGATCCAGCTACACATGAGCAGAAAGGGTGCTGAGGTTTACCAGCATCCATGACAGCTCCAGTTTGATTAAGCTGACATTCAGCAATCCGCTGTCTTCTGTCAAACAATTGTGCCTGTTCATCTGAAAGACTCAACTATGGTCAGGGACCCTCTTTCTGCACTAACAGCTGCATTAAAACTTGCAAGTATTTGTAAGGGAAGTCCAGAGATCATGAAAGGGTTTCCCAATATTATTCTTGTTGAACTGGCAACACTGCTTTTAATTAGCATGGACTCCCCTCTTTCCTTTTCCAGCTTCATCTGGTGCTACAAGCATTTTCAGTTTGGGCTCTGTTGAATTCCCCAGGGAAGCTTGCAGCTTGTTTGGTCTCTGGCTGCCTTCCCTCAGAGGGAAGCAACTTTGCAAGACTGTAAGGACTGAAGTTCTTGGGCAAAAGTTTCATAGCAAAGAGAGAAATTGCACAAATTGACAGGACTTAAGGAACAAAAAGAAAATACCAAAAATGAAATATGCAGGTAAATTAATTCTAGAAATACATTGTTTTCATCTTAATTCTTTCAAATGGGTAGTCTACAATCTTAGCTTTTTATTTAGCTTTCTTAATTTTAGATAGACAGCAGTTTTCAAATGCTTATGGTATCTGGTATCCTTCCAAGTTAGTTGCTATGGCCAAGGAAGTTGCAGTGGATTTGTAGGCAGATCTCAAACCCTGAAACCAACAAAAAATGAAAAGTGAAAGGGAAACTCCATAAATAGCAGCACAAAAATCCAAAGCCTTAGTAAAAGAGTTTAGATTTTTTGCACTATCACTTGCTAGGGTCAAAGAGGTTACTTTGGGCAAAAGGTATCTTGGGCCAAAGGCTCTATCTTGATATAGGGTAAAAGTGGTACTAATAAAATTGATACACTGACGTATCGGCCCTTTAAAAAAACAAAAAGGAAAAAAAAAAGCCAGGATCTGCCATAACAAAAGCTTCGGTCATGTGAGAGTTGCGCATTTCCTTGTTTAGCCTGTGCGACCCTGACTGCCAAAGTTAGGTGTAAAGGAATTGCAGGCAATGTATCTGAAAGGTTATGTCTTTTTGAAATATGATATGCAAATTCCATGTGCTTAGCAGAGCGCTGCCAAGAGCTTGCTGGTAGAAATGCTGGTAGAGCAGCAGGTGGCCTATGAGCTTAGGGGTCTGGTCTTCATAAAGACCTCCAAATTGTGCCATAGTTTCATGTGGCAAACTTGGTGGATGAGTTTCCCCCATGCTTTTAAACTTTTATAGACTTAAATGCCTTCGGGAGAGGGTAGGGATAGTCTTGCTGTGTGCAGTGACACACAAAACACAAGACAACCCCATTCTTTGCTAACCAGAATGAATGTATTTTGCCCTATTGTCAATATAGATAATGCAAAATACTAGTAATAAAGAAAATAAAACAGAGAAGGTAGCACATACTTTCAATGATGTGAGCGTGGATTGTATCTGGTGATCACTCCTATTCATTTCAGGAGCTTATTGCTTTGGTATGCTGCTTTCTGTTTAGTGCTCTCGTAGATGTACAACAGCTTGAAGCAGAGCGAATAAGGTAACTGCAAAGATGAACAGATTTGTGTAAACAAATGAACAAATGTATTTTGTGCTCCTCAGATAAAAGCCAGGGAAGTGCTCTGCTGTTACTGAAGGAAAACAAATGAATAATGTATAAGCACCTCCATTAAGTGAAAAAAAAAATGTACCTTAAGGGAAAAAAATACTCTAAACTGTACTTAAAAAGATGTATTATACAATTGAAAGGCTCTGGGCTTTTAAACGACGCCATAACTGACAGAGTGAGGTGGTAACTGTTCTAAGGGGTGAGGAAAAAAATGCTGAACATCTTTGTGCCCTGTGAGCTAGGTTCCCATCTCTTCACTAACAAAATCTGCTTGTATGAGTAGTATTGCCATTTGCTTCCCTTCTTAAAAAAGTTGTTTAACTGCCATCACAAGTGATCTATAGCTAAGAGCAAATTAATTATAATTGCAAGTTTGTATTGTGGGTCCGACTATCTACAGCTACTAGGAGTCTACAGTGCCCTGCCTTTCTAACTCAGTCTACCTGGAAGCAAATACTGTTCCACACTGGGTCTGTCTACCAAACTGCAGCATGGGAAGGGGCACACACTCTGTAGGGCGAAGTTGGCCAAATGTGTTTTCAGGGAAATGAGTTTTTTCATTGAGGACAGATTATTTAATGAAGAAGTGTTCTCCTTCATGACTTAGAAAAAGTGAGGGAGACTTCTGCTGAATTGCAGATAAGTATGTGCCTGAAATGTGTCCAACACAAGTATAAACTACCATTATTTGATTTGTAGGAAAATGCTAGTCTTATGTGTGCTGCAAAACAGGGATTGAGCCAGCATCTCCAAGAAAACCCCAGTCCTGTGCCCTTACCAGTATACTGTAGAAGCACTTTATTTACCAGGAAGGCATTTGAAAGGCTTCATTTATTTTTTATTTTGTCTTTGTTCCCATACAGAACAAAATTAAGTGTTAAAAGCTGATGGCATACTGAACTATTTCCCCCTGTCCTCAAGACCTCTGCGGTTAGATGGCTTCGCAGCTCCTGGGGATGGCAGCAGCAAGGTGGCAGTCCCTCTGCACCATCCCTTAATGCTGGGGAGCCACACAACAGCCACTGCTTTGATTTGGCTGTTATTTGCTAGAAGCTGCAATAGTAGTGGAACACCCCTTTTGTCTTCCTGGGGAACAAACACGCAGCAAAACACATTCTTTCCTTTGGAAGATGTAACAGGTCATGAAGATCTAGTGTGCAAATACGTAAAATTTTTGCAGGACTTCAGAAACTGTTAATGCTAGCTGAGAAGATGACTTTATATGGTGACGGAGGTGTGCTAATCTTACAACAATGACAGGTGCTTTAGGAAGTATAATCTTAAATTAAAATTATTTATTCCTTTAAGTATTAATTCTTGACTGATTTATATATGTGTGTGTATATATGTGTGTGTGTGTGTGTGTGTGTATAAAAATTGAAGTTTGGGTGCACCATTCTCCATTAATTTTTACTTATTTTCTCTCCACTGGTGTCAGGGAATGGCTGCATTCTCTGTGGTTGTAATATGATGAGACCCACAGTTAACCACACTTACACAGGGTGCCACCTACTTGATGTTCTAGTATTGTCCCCCTGGCATTACCTGAGTTTCTCATAAGTTAGTAGCAACCAGTTTAAAACCCACCGGGAGGATTTCTAGCTAGCAAGTGGGCAGCTGCTGCTAAAGCTAACCCTTTACAACTTGTGGAAACAAGAGAGTCCCTTTGAGAGAAGAGTGAAGGAGGAGTTCAGTTCTAGCGCGCTGACAGTACTTGTGTTAACTAAACTCCCAGCAGAGCTGAGAGTGGATGCTGTTGTTCATTAAGAACTGAACAGACTATTTCAGAGAAACCAGTAAATATTTTCAGAGTTGCAAGGCTGTAGCTACTACAGGTAAAACAGCACTGGGTCTCAGCATCTGACCAAGAGGTGAGATGTAGTATTTACTCTTTCTGATCCTGTTAACACCAAGGGCTTTGTCTAAAGCCTGTTGAAATCTGTTTAAAAGGCTATCATTAATCTAGACTGACTTTGTTTCCAGAGTACTTCGGCAGGGGTGGGGGGGTGGTGGCTTTGGTTTTAATTAATAACTTCTTAATTTTTCTGTAATTCCATCCCCTCTCCATGCCCTGTTATTGGCATACTGGATATTTTTCCTCTGGTCGTCTTTGTTATAGAACTGATGGGAGCTGGCTGAAGTTAGATGAATACGGATTTTCTGTAGTCCAGTGAATTTTGAACTTTCTTGGCTGGGAGGAAGAGTGAGGTGTTGAGTAACAAAAACATGACTCCAGATCAGTTGATGTGCCACTGGTACCCATGCTAGTCTTCTATGTGTTTGTCACTACTTAAAGAAAATACAAATGACAAGTGTGTGGAAGTCCAGAAGCAAGCAGGTCATCAACAGTGAAACAGGAGCCATTTTTTGTGTAAGGTTTGAAAGGAGCATCCGTATTTTAAAATAAATCTTAGAACTTTGCATGGACTTTTTTCTTCAAACCACAGTGTTCGTCTCTTGCCAGTATTTCAAAGAATATTGAAATAATGCAAATCTGACACAATGGAGAAGCACAACATGTCAACTTATCCCATGTACTTCTTTTAGGGTCTGGTATAGTTGAAAACAGTGATGTTCAATAATTTTTCAGCAGCAAATCCCCATGTGATTCTTTTTAAGTGACTGGTTAATGCCCAAATGGTTGCACGTTACAAATTACCTCTGAAATTGTTGAACTTCTTGTGAAAGAAATCACTTCCAGCATTTTACATATCATTAAGTTCTTGCAATGTTTTAAGTGAAAAGTAAACAGCAAGAACACTGCTGATGTAGCTTTTCCCCTTCATTTAATGTATAACCAAGTATTCTTCTAGCATTTTTGTTTGTATGTCTACTACAAAAATTCCTATATTACGCACCTATGTATACCTATGTATATTCCTATATTATGCCCCAGCATACTCTGGGAGTTTAGAGACACCCCATGTAACTAAGGGGAAATGAGGTTTAAAAAATAATTTTAATGATATTTTAGAACCAGGGCTCTCAAAAGAGTTTGGGTGCCACTCAACTTGTATTTTACGTACCTCCTCCTAAGATAGTCAAGCCTTCTAGTGGAATACTTAGACCTAGATTTGGCATCCAAAGCATCTCAAAAAATAACAGGGAGAACTAACTCATCATAAAAAGATGATGTAGTGGGCCAGCTTGTTTTGGGGACCAGCTAGGAAGGATAGTTAGAAGAAAAATGCCCAGATACACAAAGATAGGTAGATAAATTGGGGTGGGAGGAAAGAATTTAGACATTTAATAAGAAGTACTTCTCCCTAGTTGAATGCATCACTCCTGTTGGAGTTAAGCTTTTTCTTGTTACATTTGACTGCCTCTTAAATCACAGCTGAAGAAGAGACTCCTTATTTCGTACTTCATCACTGATAGGACAACAGGTACTTGAGAATCCTATGAGAAATCAGCACTAAAATGGTAGTTAATGCCCTTAATCTCTGAGTTTAACAACCCAGTTGTTGTAACTGTTCTGTACATTTTCCTGTCTGAGCAATTTTAACCTTGATCAGACTAAGCTTTCCTATAACTATCACTTGAATAGCATATGGTCTAGCTTTAACCATCTTGCTAGGTTTGGCACATGTGGTATCGATAGTATAGTAAAAAACAACTTTAACATTGTCTTCTTGTTTCCTTATTGCAATATATGGAACATAACATTCCATAAAAATATAAACACGTCCTTTATTATTAAAGTCAGCACTCTCTAGTAGAATCTTAAGCAGTCATCTCTATGACCTTTTAAGCCAATCTGTTTTCCTAAAGCAACAAAATGTACAGTATGGCACATTCTCTTTGCTGATTCATGTAGATGCCTCTCTCGTTACTGTGGGGGTGTTTTATATAAAAGTTTCTAATTACAGTACTGACATCTGGAGTTTAGGCATCAGCTTGCGTTAACATAATCTTCACTCAGTATCTAAGACTAATGGAAAAGTAGCCAAAATAATCTGATGGGCTTGCTTCTAAGATGGGACATGCCTGGTGCCTCTCAGGGCTGCAACGCTGCTGTAAGAAGACGATGCTATAAGGGCATTTCAGCGAGCTGGCCAGCTACTGTCAGCTACAGTCAGGGAGCAGCATCGTGTGTCCAGGCACCATACAAACACCTGCCCGGCAGAAGTCTCTGCTCCAATGAGCTTCTGGCTGATGGGATACATTTTGGTAAGGTTCATTTGTGGGATATTACTGTGCTCAAATATAGTGCTGAGAGAGGTAGACAGCAATCTAACTGGGTGTTGGCACAGATTAATGTTTATTTTCCTCATAAAGCCAAAAGTATTGGTAACCTGTTGTGCTGGAGATGCTGTAAGTGTTTCTGAATGCCAACAGGGCAATGCAGCTATCAGAAAGCAAAAGCACTGAACTTGGTAGGCCAACCTGCGAAGCTGCCCTTCTTCACTGCTGGCTCCCTATGGGATTAGTCTCCAAAGTGCATGATCATTCCATTATTTCTGGAAAAAAAATATTATTTGTTCATTCTTTCTGTTATAGAAGAACTTTTAAAGCAGTTATCTTTTTGCTTCCTGTTTTAAAAGTGCTATAAAGCCCCCCCCCATCCCACCTTTCTTTCCCAAAAAACCGATGGGGGATAGAAAAAGCCTAGGACTAACTTCACAAGAGAAACCGCCTTGCAGAAATGAAAAACCTTTTTTTCCTATGAGTGTCATTGCTACCCTGCTTTTGGGTTAATTCAAATGTTTTTCCTCAAAAAAAAGAAAAAGAAAAAAAAGTCATCTTTTTTGGAAGAGGCACTGAACTCCAAGTATATTTACAGGTGTGGGTGATGTACATCCATCCCTGAGGGGTTAGAAATCAAATCTCAAAGAAAAGAGTGGTATTTCCTATAGATCACTTTGGATAGATAACTTTATTGTTCTCAGTGACCTCCCTTCCATGGGAGAGTTATCTGGCAGAAATGCCAGGCTTTGCAACAGAAATGAATTTATTTGCTATCAAGATTTTCTGACAGTCATCTTGCAAATTACTGGGAGCAATAATACACATGCAGCTTCAGGGAAGCTTCTGGCTCTGTTTAGGTAAATTAAACAGAGCAGTGGGATGGTGCTTCTTCATTCACAAGACAGAAATCACCACATCATTTGCTGGGCTCCTTTGAGCAGCTGCCCTGTACCTAGCCTTGGTGCTCAGCCTATTTATCGTGCACTCAGCTGAACTGAGCCAAAACTGTTCAAACAACTGTGAAACAACTTGTGAAGCAGTGCAAGTTTGCTATTCTGCAGCTCCTTGCAGGGCAAATAGTGTGAGTCAAGGCAGGTGGAACTTCATATCCTGAACCACACATTCAAATGCCACTGGCTAGTATCTGGCCATTTCATACACATGCAAGAGGCATTTTCTCCACCAACTTAGGTTACAAAAGGCCTCTGGATCTGACAATGTCTTTTTTACATCCATTAAGCAAAGATCAAAGGGGGGCAGGGCAAAGACAGCTTTAAAAAAAAAGAGAGACTTTTCCAATCTGCTTGTCATTTAGAAAAAGCTTAATGTATAAATGTCATGGAAACAAGCTGTTCCTACTGAATAAAACCAATACTCTTCTTCATATTTCTTCCTTCTTAATCTTTTTAATGCAGAGGAAAAAGAAGGCAAATGTTAAACAGTTAAAACCAAATATTTTCTATGTAACAGTCTAGTTGTCCATTTTTATTTTTTTTGGTCTAGTCCTCTTTGAATATGGTGTGCTACAGCTGGAGATCTTGGCTGGGGAAGTAGATGGCAGGGGAAGCTGGCAGGGGAAGTAGATGTTCACATGGGCAAAGTGTGGGCTACAGCCAGATGCCCTCACGCTGCCACCAGACACCAGACCATGTCTACTTTGTCTGTAGAGATGGCCCCATGTCTTTTCCGTGGCCCATGTGGACATGGCTGCCAAAGGACAATTCAGACCTATCCATTGAACGCTGTTAGAGAGGCTGCAGGCTGTGCCAGCTGAGGATCAAACCCCCTCTCCGTCCTATTTCTACCTCTCTAAAATCTGTTGCAAAGCTTATTTGGAAAGCCCACCTGCCACTTGCCCATCTCTCTTCTGTTTCCCTTCTAATGAAAGGAATACCTGCAATTCTGGAAATGCACATACTTCATGCTGCTGTATTACAGCAATTGCTTCAAATTGAAAATAAATAATATAGCTGACTCACTAAATATGTTTTACAGGCTGAAGACAACAGGGTAGCAAGGCAGGAAATATAACCCTGAATATGGGAGTTCTGGAAAAGCAGTCTGTTTCTTAGGTACGATTTTTATGTTTCTTTTCATGCACTTGATAACTTAAGTATGGCCTAATTTCCTACCACAGCACTTTCAATACCTGATTAGCTTCCTCTGTGTGTAGACTGTAACTAAAAAGTCCGAAGGAACAGAAACCCTTCCAGCTATTCCTGCATTATCTTCCAAAGTAGCTTGGGACATCACGGGAAAGCTTCTTCTCTCCAGACCTGATCAGGGATGACGTGCTGAGCAGCCAGTAAAAGGCATTACAGCACCTGCTGACCAGATGAACTCAACGGGCACAGACATTTTCTGGCACATCTCTGGAAACAGCGTGGCAGTGGTGCCAGCTGAGCTGCCTGAAGTCAATACACTCCTCGGAGGGTCCTGAGGCCAGCAGCAGGAGGTGCTTTCAAAGCGTGTCGAAACCACAGGTAATGCAACATGTTTGATTCACCGTTATTAGTCAAACTGACTGAAAGCTCTGTTTCAAAGGAAGCTAATGAAGCCAGGTGGCTTGCTAGCACATTTCACGCTTGGGACTGTCTTCTGAACTTGCGTGCTCAGGAGTGAATCTGCCGGTCTTTTCTCTCACGGTCATGCAGCACAAGTGAGACGCTGAACTCTGGCGAACACAGATATCAAGAAGGAGTAATTGATGTCTCTCCTCGCACCGTTTTTTCCACCCATCTCATTTTTTCAGGAGTAGACTTTAATGTTTAACCACTTAGCAGCTAAGCTCCTGAATCTCATTGCCCAGCCAGAACACCTTACTAAGGTTTATTCCCGTTGAATCTTGATAACTGGTGCTGGTGGAGCGCTGTCAGTTTCGATCTCCAAAGAGGCAGCTGTCTGAAAGGGTCCTGCTGAGGGGCACAGCGCTGCCCTGTGCTCGCAGTGGAGCAGCAGACCTCGTGCATTCCTCACAGCAGTGGCACAGCCTGTCAAAACCAGTGAGGTCTTGTCACGCTTGAGATATGATAGGAAAAGCATTTTTCAGTCCATAAGACCATTTGAGACATACAGGAACGTAGTGTTACAGTGATGCGGGAGGAAGAACGGATGGAGTCATCGTAACCCCCAGGGTACATGCTGAGGGGGCTATGACCGCCTTCGGGTTGGGTCTTGCTATCTGTTCTCTCCAGTTACATGCACTGGGCCAGTGACCTCTCAAGTGCCCCGGGGCACCTTACCTTTCAGATCAGCACTGGTAGCTCTGTACCAGGGACGCTGACAGAGGCAGACACGGTTCCCAGTGCTCAGCAGCTGCTAGAGTGAAAAATGTAAGAGCAAAGGGTTGAGGGTGGGCCGGAGCAATGGAAGGAGTGTGGGTGGCACGGTCTGTTGAGAGACCTTTTAACTGAAGCGCGTGCACGTGCGTGTGTGCATGTGGTAAGTGATGTTTGCAAAAAATAAAATCTTGGCACTCTGATCGGTACTGCAATGTTACCTAGTGTGCCACAATTATTTGAAACTGCAGGTTAAGTTTAGGAGAGATTCTTAAGATAGATTTCTTGTTCTCCTACACGCATGTCAGGTTCATCTGCTGACTACTGGATGTTTTTAATTTCTCCAGCAGGAATCTGGACTCAGTCACTTTGGAGAGGCAGAGCACTGCCATACTTCATTTTGCACAGATTTGTGCAATCAGCACATTGCAGAGGTTTTGGTTTTGTTTTTTTTTTGAAGAGCAATTCTGAGTGTGGAAAACTGCTCCCGAGGTGGTTTTTTTTTGCTTGATTTTTGCTTGAGACCACTTGAAACCTCATCTCTTGCAATTTTTCTGGAGGCTAGGTGCCTGTCTTTCGAGACAATAATCTAGCACAAGCTCTTTCAGGTTTTCTCCTTATTTGCATTACAGAGTTTGGATTTCTTTGTTTAAAAAATCTTGCTTTATTTCTGTGTGATGAGCAGCCCTTGTACTTCTGTGATAGCTTGACAACGTCTCCATATAAGGTGATAGATAGTATTAAACACAGTGTGTCCGTCTTGTTCATTGTCAGGAAATATAACTGCACAATCTCTGACTTTTGATATCCATGACTTGCAGACCTGGTGTGAGGCTTCACTTAAACCTCTTCTAAGCTCTGAAGCCAGTAGCTGGTCAATTCACCTACTTGAATGTTTTCTTTTAACTTCATTATTATTCCTGATACCACATGATGTTTGATCATTTATCTGGACTGCAGATGCTCTTCTGCTCAGAGACATGCTTTGTTGTAACCACCTACCATAACATGCAGCTCCTCTTTAGACTCAAGATATTTGGAAATGCAGGTTTGGAAGGCAACAAGCGGTCTGAATAAGCATCATTTTAAAGTACAACCTTTCACTCTAACTAAAAGCTTGTTGCTTGCTTCATGTATAATTGAAAACAGTCTAGATTCTCCTAAATATTTGAAGATACTAATGGGTTTAAGTGAATCTGAATGCAAGTGAAGTCAGCACAAAGCATTTTATGCTTCACTTCTCCATCTGATTTGGTTACTTGCCATGTTAGATTGCAACAGGTTCATGTTTGTGGCATGTTTTTTCTTGCACTGCAGCTGTGTTGCATATCCTCTGTTATGCAGAAAGGCTTTGCAGTCTCCTGCAGTCCTCTGCAGGAGAATCTTCTTCATACAAAAGCCTGAGAATTATTGACCTAATGGAGCTTCAAATGTATCACTGTAATAACGTCTAATATATAGCAGTATGGTCATGCTAATTCTGGCAACTGCCTCCACTTCAGCTTTCTCAAAGCATGTCTACACACCCTAGCCCAGACTATGCTGCACCTGCTCCATCCATGTGCTGTACTGCCCAGCTGCAAGGAATTCTTGGCAGGGAGTCAAATGCCTGCATGAGGCTTGGTGCTATCCTAAGCCGTAAGTCTTGAGCAGAGGTGCATAAATTACCACAACTCTCCTCTCCTGTTTGTTGCGATCACCTTGCGCATTAGGCTGCTCTTGAGAGATGGGGCTTATTTGCTCAGTGCTGTGCTAACTCACTCCATAGTGAGTGAAACCTGTGGTTTCTGGACCAGAATTGATATGCAGATGGTGAGGCACTCAGGCGGGTCAGAGCCATACCTGTGCACACCTGGCTGCAAAGTGTCTCCTAAGAATCTGTTTTTCTTTATTCTCTCAGTCATGGAGAGGGCAAAGATCCTTATAGATACTCCTTACAAGGTTTGGAGAAAAAAGGCTAACAGATATTACAGCTCAGTCTTCTCTGCACTTGTGTTAGCTAACAAGTATAGGATAGGATTCATAAGCCCTGATTGACGGATGTAGGTTAATTTTATTATGCATAAAGTTCCACATACATAAATGGCTGGCTCTGGATGTGTGCAAGTTCCACCTCAGGATTGTACTGATATGGGAGTGCTCTTCCTGGGCTACAGCTAGCTTGTATCTAGGTAGCCAGGAGAGCTGATGGAGGGAATTCGTGACTATTTCTACCCCAGCACACCAATATGCTGATGCGGGGGTAGGTTTCTGAAAGTGAGACACAGCAGTGTTAGCACTTTCCTCCCTTCCCCTCTTTATTTGGCTGCTTCTCACCTCTTAATAATTGAGAGGGGTCGACTAAAAAGGCAAAAGGACTTTAAGGACTTTCTTTTAAAAAAAGAAACAATATGAGCAACAAAAAACTTGGCAGATGGAGAGACAGACTTACTAATCAGAAAATCTTCCTTCCGTAGATAAAACTTACTAAGAATTTTTCGTAACTTCTAGTTAGGGGAAAAGAGCTTTCAGACAATTTCCATTCATAGTACTGATATGGGTAATAGGTTTTATTCTGAATATTAAGACACTCATATTTAAACCATTTATTCTTTTCTGCTTAGATATACTTTTAGTGTGCAGTGTATTAAGTTGAATGTCCACATATGATCTGACATGGAAAGAGTCTTAGAAACTGAGTGGCAGTAAAACAGTATGCCTATCTTTGACCTCTAATGATGACAGTGATTCAGACCCAGTCTGGGGAGCCACAGTTTTTAAATAGCTCACAAGGAAAGGTATGGACTTCCAGAAAGTGTTTAGAGCTCCTAAGCTGGATGCTTAACATTTAGATAGTGAAGCTCTTTCCATATCAGATCCATCTTTATGGAGCAGCAGGAGGTAAAGAAAGGCTGAGTTGCACAAGTCTGTCTAGGAAGATCTGCAGGCTTACAATAGATAATGATTTGCAGAATTAAGAACTGCAGAGCATTTGCAAGTATAATATCTGTGAATGTATTGTTCTGACCCTGCAAAAACTTTTAAATGTAACTAAAAAATACTATTGAAATCAATGTACTTAGTTTTAAGCATGGAGAATAAGCCTATTTGTGATCTTACATTTCAGTCCTTACAGGGAAGATATCTTTGCTAAGTGTCATTAAAAATGCAGGGATTAGCAACAAGACTCCAAAGTAACTGATAAATGGAAGTGGTGTCTGGAATGTAGTGAAAAGGAGAAGTCCAATAGCAACTGAAAGCTGAATTTTCCTATTGGTGAGACTAAAGCAAGAGGTGCATGAAGCTTTTCAACTGTAACATAGTAACTATGCCTTATGCTTTGAGAAAGATTCCTTGTCATTTGTAGACAAAGTAAAATCTACGTTCAACCACACAAGCAGTTTCAGAGATGTGTCATAACACCACTTTTTCCTTTTGGTGAGCTCAAACACTGAACACGGTGAAGGAGCTTAAGTTTTAGAAATAAAAAAACCCAGTAATTGAATTTGTGGTACTACAAAACTCAAACAAGGAAAGATTAAAAGGAGTTTTTTATCAGGAGTAAGAAAATCAAACCCGTACTGCTTTGGCTCTCCTAAACTTAAGTTTATATCTACCTTTTCTTTGACTGCATTCACATGTAGCACTTAAGTGCTTTTCAGAACCGGGTATTAGAAGAAAAGAATCATCAGTACCAAAAATGCAGATAAAATTTTTGTAGTGAACTTTAGAGTAAATTAAGAAATTGAACTGGAGTATTCCATGATGTCATCATTTGTTATTTGCTTTAAAAACAAAGACAGGAATCCAAAAGAATTTGGCAGATTGTTAGAGAGCCCTACTGATGGGGATAATCCTGGTACATTTCACAGCCCTGCGTGCATAAAGCTGATACAAGAATTTAGTAGGTTCAAGCTCCTGCGTCCTACTGTGTAAAAGACATTGAGAGGTCAAAGATTACAGTTGCTCTTTCACATCAGAATAAACCAGCTCAATACTTATAGCTGGATCTTAATTCAAACTTAACTCTGACAGATTGGCAAGAATTTTCAACGTGGAGCTACAGTTCTTTAAAAACCCAGTTGTACAACCCAGATGAGAAAAAAACCATGTCTTAAATATAAAAAAGATGTAAACAACAAAAGAGCTAGTTCAAGCTGACAGGACAAAAAGGAATGTATTTAAACTACAGCAAGTGTATTTCACATTCAATGACAGGAAAAATATTCTAAATGAAACACAAAAAATGGGAGAATGGACAGAAAAAAGCTTCAAAAAAAGAATTCTGAAACTTGACTATTAATTTCCAATATTATTAATCACTACTTCTAATCCTGCCAAGAGTGTAAAGCGGGTGGCCTCATGACCACTCAAAAATCTGATGTAGTTTAGGAGTGGGCTAGCACGGTATTAGCACTATGTAATATCCATCTTTTTCTTTGGGAATGAACTTCATAAAAACAAAAGCAGAACTGCAAATACTGTGCATACTGCTTATTGTTTCCAGTCACAAAATACCATAGCCTGGTAAACAAGGCACTCCAAAGGCATGCAACTCTCCTGCTCATCTAGGGGGAAAAATACTGCAAAGTCATCACCTTTCTCAAGGACATAAAAAGTGTTGGAGTAACGCTCGACCTTTTTGTAAACAAGCAATGCCTCTGGATTTAACTTCTATTCATCAGTTATATATTTTGTAACCCCCCCCAAAAGCAGACCCTTTATTTTAAACAGGCCTAAAGCACCTGCTGTTTTTCAGATTATGTATTTGGTTTGGGGAATTTCAGGTGCTGGGAAGAACAGCTCTTCTGTCTTGTCCAGCACAGCTCTGCCCTGACTTTCTGCATTACTATCTTCCCTGCCTGTCACTACTGCCCAGAACTCATGATGTCTCATGAAGCAATGCCCATTTCCTTCACCTGCATGTTAGTTAATTCTAGGCAGATGTAGCATTCCTCGGAAACAAGCCTACTTGTTATACTCAGCTATAGTGTTACCCTTGTCTGTAAATTGAGGGGGGAGGGGGAAGGGGGAAGGGGGAGACTAGTATATTTCATAAATAGCAAATACTATAAAATATTTCATGAAGCCAAATAATTCTCTGTTTATAATTAGGAACTGTGAATGCAAGTCGCATGTACTGAGCATTTAAGCTTACTTAGTTTTCCTATTCTGGAATATAAACCAGGCAAAAAGTCAGCCAGATCTTTTTCACAAATGTGTACATTATGCTGTGTGGGTTTTTTTTTTTCAAGAAAGCAGAAGACCACATTATTTATGCATGAAAGTAAAGCATCACAGATACCCCACTGCCATAACTCCAGTCTACAGCAGGTTTTTTTTGCAACAGTTTTTGGAAATATTGCTAAAAGTGTCTTGCTAAGCTTGACTGCATAGCAGAAACCATGGGGATTACCCAAACATAACGTATACAGAACACTGTGCTGCCATCACACAATTGTGTATACTATAACTCTGTGTGTCAGTCATTCACCAGAAACATTAAACACAAAAAAAGGGAGTGGAGAAACTAGCAACCTAACACTTTCAAAACCCAAATAATATTAATGGGAGACTGCCAGCTTGAAAGTGATGCTTCTGTCTGGACATACTTACCTGGCGTAATTATGAGACTCTGAATAAATGAACAGGACTTTACCTGTGCTTTTTGCATGCCAGTAGCTTTACAAATAGTCAGTTTAAAAGATCTTTGCCATGGGCATTGCATAAATAATTTTATATACATAAGTATATATGTATATATATTATCTATGTGTGTGTACCAATGCATGTTAAACAACAGCCCTAAGAAGATTTAAAAAACCCATAGCGTACTTCATAACTTATTTTCTAGGATAAACTGTATTTTTAATTAATCACTTCAGAAATCGAAGCTGTCAGTGACCTTTTAAAATGACTATACATATACAGCACACTGATAGATGAATATTGATTTTTTTCCCCCTCCACTGCAAGCAAAGTTTAGAGAATTAGTTTTCATACTGAGAGATAATTATTAAGCTTCAATTTTGATTCTTAAAAGTTTATAATTAGGCCTTTAAATTGTGAGCTTTTTTTAGTTGTTAAGTCCAAGTAACCAAGCAACTATGTGCAGAAATTAACCTTTTTATTATATTATATACTGTAGTAGTAAAGTTTGTTTGAAGTGCATGAATAAAAAGTTAGTGAAATTACAGGAGGAACAATCTAATATAGCAATAATAGGTGCATTCACTGTGCATCTGAGAGGAGGAGGGGGGAAAAAAGAAGAGTTTTCACTCATTTTGGCCTAAAATGTGTTCAGGTTTCCAGGATTCTGACATCAGAACCCAGATAACACTGGTTAGAACCATAGGGCTTTACAATAAAAGCTAAAATATTGACCATATGATGGCAAAAAGTCTTTATTTTGTGGTTAACTTATTCTCTTCTAGCTACTCTCTGATGAGGTTGGTGGTGCTGTGGAGGATGATCTCCTTCTTCTTGACAAAGATCGTGATCGTTCAGCACTGTAGGCAACATGCTTATCATAATTCTGTATCTGAGCCTCGAGGAAATCCCTCTGTTGCTGGCTGATTGTCTGGCTAATCAGTCCAGGAAGAGCTTGAATGCTACCAATTAAAGTTTCCAGTTTAGTTTCCAGAGTAACAATTCTCTTCTCAAAATCTTCACTTCTTTCATTTAAGTCAGAAATCATGTCATACATGATGTTTTGAGTCTGAAAGTAGAAGGATGTAAACAAAGGTTTAGAGAGACCTTACAGATACTGTAACAAGTAGCACAACTCTACAAGGGTTTGTAAATCCTTTTGCACTTCACAAAAAAAAGGATATGAATATTATAACAATATCTAGTCTTGTGAAATAATTTTCCTTGTAGATACAGAATAAACCTTCTACTAAATTTGCTGAGCAGAAATGTAATGTATTTTGAGTAACACTTTAGATGACAAGGTCTAAATGAATTAGACAAACGACGAGAGCTTTTTTGGAAGTTCAGGTTCTTAGAAATGCACCATGCTAAGCTTTGTCAACAGTCAGTTGTGTAAGCCACCAGAAGACCGAAGGCTCCAAAGCTGTGATCCATCCTTGACTCTTCTCTATTTCCTCTGGTTTTAAACAACCTCATTCTTCTAAGCAGAACACAAATGTTGTTCATTTGCTTTCTCCTTAAACTGACGAAGTTTTCTTGAACTGGCTGTAGTAAGAGTAGGTGAGTGGATTGTTTTTGAAATGTAGTGCAAGGAGGAAAAACTCCATTGTATGCTTCTCTACTTCTGCATTCCCCAGACTATCTGCCCTCTACAAAACAGTGTTTGGTTACAGCAAGTGTATAGGGTGTACTTTAAAATGCCATAGTGGTCAGTAAAAATGTAATCTGAAATGTGTTATTTCATAGAGACTTGGAACCGGTTAAAAATAATGACTAAATTTCTCCCTCTGATAGACTGAGACTTCAGATTAGACTTAACTAGAGTCAAAACTGGATGTAATTCAGTAGACAAACTGGTTGAAGTTTATAAACCATCCAAAGGGAATGAATATTAATTGAATGACTGCCTGAAATGTAAAGCACTTCAGTATCACATGAGTTTCAATAACCCATTTCTCTGCTCCCTGTTTCAAGATGCTAGTATAACCCTTGAAAGCAAAGTAGTCTATGTTAAATAGTAAAGTCCTTATCAGTTGTGAGAAGCATTAGACTGAAATGTATTTTCAGCAACCGAAGTTGTCTGGTGGTTCTCTAAAGCAAAAGGGGAGTGAACACTGAAGAGTTTAATCTTTGCTTTGATGCACTTTAAATTGAGGGAGGTTGTAAGGTACATGAAGAGGTGTACAAGAAACCCTCAGGAAAAGCCCATTAATGCCTCTAATGTAGCCTCAAATTAAGATCAAAGTAACTGTTAAATACTGAGGTCTAATGTGAAACCTGGAATGTTATCAGCTCAGCCCTCTCACTCTCTAGTTGTTATTTGATATTAATGAAAAATCCCAGCAACAATAGACAAGCAGTTTGCAACTGAATAGCCTGTTTTACCTCATCTCAAATGGCTTAAAAAAGATTAATAAAGCCTTACGATGTATAGGCAAAGTAGGCAGCTATTATTCATTATAAAAACTTAAACAAATACAGACCTAAATTTACTTGTCCAAAGTCACTGCTGCATAACACAACAGGAACGGAAAACCAGAACCTCTAATTCCAGTCTGTGTGAGAGCCTGTGTACTATGGTCCCTCATGGCACAGTCACTAGAACCGGATGGGAAATCTCTTTACTACACAGCACTACACTACTACGGCCGACTCACAGTTCAGCATTTACCATGACCACTGCAGTCGCTTCAGGAGCTCTCAGGATCAGCCTCTCAACTGTGAAATCTTGTTCAAATGCACAAAAAAAAAATTTATGGTGCATTCAAACTTTTGTCAGAGCCATAAACAAGATGTTTCATTCAGTAGGTGTGACCACAAAACACACACATATTTTCATTTTCTACAAATAACAAACTTGTTAACAATATTTGCATGTATAATGCATAACATTTTCACTTACAAACTCTTCATTTTGAAAGGATGAATATTAAAACAACAGTAAGTGCCTACTAACCTTTGCCAGGTCCACCAAAGTGTTGGCTTGATCATTCAGCTTCCTTTGTTCCATTTTTACACTTCTTAATCTAAAAAGTGGAATGTTAAGTCAGTTTTTTTTGTGTATGTGGTCATATTAGGATTTCTAAAAAGCATGCACAAAACTTACAAGAGCAAATAACTGCATGGACAATGCCTTGAGTACTTTGTGTAAAGTCAGAATTGGTCATGTGCCTGCTACAATGAGAAGCATGCTTCTTCAACACCGCAAAAAAGGAAAGAGCAGGGGAATGTGATGTCCTTGAGAATACCATTTGCCATGGTCAAAGTTGAATTCAAGAAGGGAGATAACAATTTATCCAGACTACATGAAAGAAAGCCAAAACATTCCTGAAAGCCTCAGTATCGTGACAAGTAGATATAGGAAGAAACATAGAGCAACTGTTTTTTGTCATTAATGTTGTAGCAATCAAGAATCTTCCCATGCCTACATGACTAGATACAGGTATTAGCCCTGTTCTGTCGGAAATGGATTGGGTTAGCAGGTGTTTGAACCTGATGGAAATACAGTGATAAGTGAGTTTCTCATTACTTTAAACAGAACTTCCATCTGACCAGCAGCTAAATAACCAACACACTTGCCAATACATTTGATTTGCTTACATAATTTGTGATTCTAAATATAATTACATTTTAAACTTACATTAGACATTTCTTTTCAATGCACTATTTAAACTACAGCACTGAAAAGCTATGAAAGAAGCAGCAAGGGTATATTTTTCTCTTTGATGCCTGCCTATCTGCATTATTATTAGTGATGCACATTCTTTGAAAGATATATATATATATATATATATATACACACATGACCTTTCTTACGTGTCCCCTGAAACAAAGTCCATGTTTTTCAGATTAACTACTAGAGGAGTGGTTTGCAGATGCAATTTTCACAAATAAGCAATTTTGCCCTTAAGTACGAGTCATTTGTTCAACATTTCCCAACAGAGAAATCCTTGGACTTTCAGTGACTTTTCTGGTGGCTGTTCTAAGCAGGAAATAGCATTTTTTCAAAAACAACATATCAAGTTATAAACAATGTGTTACAAGATACCATGCAGTCTACTAGTATGTCAAGGGCCAACCAAGCCAACCATTTGGTCAGCTGTCACATGAAAATAAGTTTGGCAGCATTTTGTGGCAGGTGGGTTGCTAATGTATATTCTGCCTATTTCTCAGTGATGGTGTTACTTAGAAAGCTTGTTTAAAGAAAGCTTTCTTGGAGATATTCCAAAATCAGGAAGTTTCTGTTCGTATCTTTAGTTACCAAGCACTGCCTTGCATATCTAGGCTAACTGCCATGAGAAAGTAACTTGTGAAGAGTGAAATATCTTTTAAAACACATGGAAATAACTGTTAAGGTAGAAATCAATTGTTCACATAAAACTGACATTCCAGTGGCTTGTTACTGGCATGTCATATGCTCTTCTTTCCCTGGAGGCTTCCTTCAGAGCACAGCATAAATGCAGACTATGAACTGGAGTTATTCTAAAGCAAAAAATACAGAGCAGTCTCCAAGGTATGGAGTTTTATCATCACAGTCTCAGAACAGAATAATTACTCAGAGGTAAGCATGTAATGATTTGACTGGAGAATGATAACCCCAGTGTTTTGGTGAGCATCTCTCAATTTGTGGAACATGTGTTTTCTGCTTTTCTTAAGATTCATTAACTCATCTGTTTGTCAGTTAGTATTTTAATTTTAAAATTCCAAGAAACATGTTGTTATTGTAGCAATACAACTACCAGCTGACACCAACATGATAATTCCTCTTGGTAACCAACCCAATACCTATCACAGACTGTAAAAATGTATCTCTAGATAATGGCAAGTCTTTAGCTGCAGCAGCCGGATTTAAAGAAAACTGTCAGACTTTCGTTCCTAAATTCATTAAAAGAAAATATGAAACAACTTAATTTTATGAACTTCACTTATCACAGCAAAAGATCATGATTCTCGATCGCATTTCCATGGCAGCAATCAGACCACTGAAGTTCACAAATAAAGACTCTATTTTTTGCATGCAGACAGTAGTAAATTCTGCAAATTTAGAAAGGAACAGCTTATACAACTTACTTCCGAGCTCTATTTTCATTTTGTTGAAATAAAGAGACAAAACAAAAGAAAACAAACTGTAAAATATACTAAAACAACCAAATGAGCACAGTGGGCTCGATTCAGCAGGTGGTAAGTCCTAGGGAGTTGCTACTTCTTTCAATCAGTAACTGCCTGAAGTGCAGTCTAATGCACTTGCATTCATGAAGAAGGAACCTGCAATAGCTTCAAACTTTCCCATTAACTATCATCTGTACATTTTCTTATTCATACCATACATAAAATGTCTTTTAATAGTATCATTTAGACTGATGATTTCACCTTCATCTTATTTAGCGTGCATGAGAAGCAAAAAAGACGCAGACTAGCCGAAGGCAGTTTTAGAGCTGTGACTGTGAGTTTGAGACTGTTACCATGATCTGTTCTGGTTTCTTGTATAAAAGTGGCCCTGAAACTTCACTCCTTTTATTTCTGTCTCCAGTGAAGTGGTTGGAAAGGTGAAGGAGGGGGACCAATAAAAACCTAAGAATCCAGAAAGATGGAAAAGAGCCATATACTACCATGAGTCACTGGAGAAAAGTTCAGAGATGCAAAGGGAGAAAAAGTAATTTGCACTCATCTACTCTGCTACAGCTGGAAGAAAGCAAACTGCTAGAGAGCAATGTTTTCATCCACAGCAAATTCTTCAGCATATTGAGAAAATGATCCTTTTTTTTTTTTTTTCCTTAAATACAAAACTTTTGGAAATGGGATGCAAAGTGCTGAAGGACAAGAGGGAAATGCATTATTAACACAGCTGTTCAAAGTTTGGCTGGCACAGCGAGGAAAAAATTACTGCTGCCACCTTTTTCACCCCACCTCATTAATGAATTTTTAAGGCAGGTTCAGAACACCACTTTATATCCTGTGAAGATCTTCTGGGCTTGAATGATACATAAACATGCAGATCGAGCCTGCTGTGCTTTTTAGATTCTTCTCTGAACATGAGTGTGCGCACACACACAGACACACACACAGACACACACAAAATAAATAGCAAAGTTAAAACATTAAGGAATAACCTTTGCAAACAAGGATTCGAGTCCAGCAAAGGATGCAGAGGACATGCCATACTCTGTCCCAGAACCTCTGCCACTCCTCTCTGCCTCCCAATCCTTTAAGCTAAGCAGGATGACCAAACTGGGAAAAATATACTTTTTATATCCACATAAAAATGCCTCGCCTTTTGTCGTCTTTCTATTCCTTCAAGTATTTCTGCAATAGCACAGTAAAATTTAATCCTGCAAGTTTGTTAAATATAATATAGTAATCAAGGTTTATAGAATACTCATACCTTAAGCTTAGCTACCCATTGCTGTAAAACATTGCTATGAAACACAGAAACAATGACTGTTAGCCTAAATTTACTAACAGGAAATATGGTAACCTGGCCTTTCCTTCCTGTCTTTCCTGCAAGATGACACATAAGTGTTCCTTTCCTGCTGGATGCTTCCCTCACATCTCCTCACAGGCTGGCTCAGACACAGACCCACACTCAAAAGTTATTAAAACATCAGTTCAAAATTAAACTTAATTTATCTACATCTCCCCAGTATCTCCTGGAAACTAATTCCATAGGCTGTACAAATGGCTGCCTCAGGTAGAGCAGACAAATAGTGGCATGGATCCTGACCATTCCTCAAGAAGAATGTGTGGTTCCTGGGGACAAAAGTCCCTTTTTAACTCCCATGTAGTCCAAGGAATAGCAACTGAATCATTGTGCAATTCTGCTGGTTTTGATGTGCTTTATGACAAATATGTATTGTGAACTTTAGATAAATACTTACAGTCGGGCAATACCATAATTCAGCTTAATCCTACTACTGGCTACAGTTCTCAGGCTTGTTTTCAACCTCTTAAGATTTCAGTAGAGGGGAAGAACTCATGTGAATCATGCCAGAGGTGCTCAAAGGTCACGCACCAACTGTTGGCATATAGTCCCTTTTTCTAGAACAGATGCCAGGGGTCATAGCCGACATACCAACATTTGATTTTATGCACTGAGACTATATGGTGGAGAGAGGCAACTAATTGCTGTTGCGCTGTACAATGATGCTTGATGTATATTCTTTTCATTAAACACTATATACATACTCATAGGCTCTCTTCTATCCCATCATTCTGATTTTAAATTCTTAAAACATCTACTACAAATGAAACTTTTTTCATTTTCTTCTGTCTATTGTAGCTTGTATCTTACTACCTGAAAGCAAATACGTAACAACAAAGGACAGTCCCAGTGGCAAAAGACAAAAAAAGTCTTAGATAATTCAAGAAGCATGGGAAACTTCCAAAAAAAATACAAACAAATTTGATTTACCCTAGATTAGACATACACAGCCATCATAGGGTTTTTTTTTTGTAAACAGGTAATACACTAAAACCTTATCTTTTTCTTACTCTGAGAGAAAAATCAACCTCAAGAGCAATGTTCTGTGAAGGGGAGGGGAGTGGGGAGAGAAGGGAGGGGGCAGGATGGGACATGGGGACTAAGAGTGACTATGAGGGAAAGGGAAACTAAGAGAGAAAACACCTGGAGAGGAAAACAAAGCAAAATAGTACTTACTGATGAATAGCTTGCAAGAATTTGCGTTGATGTTTCCTTACTTTCGCATGGTCTATCTTTTTAACCAGCTTTGTGTTTTTATAAATTAACCATGTTTCCCTGAGTACATTGGCCGCTGCATTTTTCACCTGTTTAATAAAAGAAAAACACCAGGCTGACAAAAGTAGCATTATGTCATGTTTTGTCTTTTCTGGTATAAACTCTTTCTAAAGCACTTAAAACCCTGCCTAACTGTGGGAAGTGGGGACATCAAGAAGCTGCAGCACTGAGGGCAGAAAGCTGTAACTGGACCAAGGGGACTGTTGAGCAATTCCTGTGTTACTTATAATATTGGGACCAGCTCTCTTTGCATCGGGAAAGAATTTGTCCCTCTTTTAAAGAGTTAGCCACCATTTGGTGTTTATAGCAATATAAATTACAGTGAGGAAATACTAATGCATTATCTGTATGGTAATTAACTAAATTTATTTAATAGGATCATAAAATTTCTCTCTTTCTTGTTCTATGGTTACTACCTCTTAATTCTCTTAGCCATTTAAGAGTCTTTTAAATTTCAGCGATGTTTGAACATATTTTTTTTCTTTTTTTGTTTACTTTTTTATTCTTGTTTCTTTTTTACCATTCTCTGAGGAGATGAAAAAGTATCTTGTCAATTAATGCGGCCAGTGTTCTATTTCATAAGTGCTTTAAATTTTTTTTTAAAATTAGGCTTTCCATAAAATGTTAAGGGTAAGACCACCTCCAGTTCCTTCTTTGGTGCTCCAAAATTTGCTTGAAAACAACAGACAAAGAATTTCAATGCAATGTTGATTAATGACAGAATGACTAGGTTACTTGCAAACTGTCCTTATTATTCATCTTGATTTTTCCTCCCTCCAAATTTATATCCTGCCAGTCACTGCAGCATCAAAGTTAAGTCAATGTCTAGGTAAAGGCATTGCAGGAATGCCATGCAGTAGCTCTTCCCAGCAAGGGGTCCCCACCTTGTACCTATAGAAGTGTTGGAGAACCTTGGTCCTGACTTCAGTGGAAGCACAATTACATTTCAGAGACCTCCTCAAAATCTCTACCTAGTCCTTGCATTTCCACAAGGTACGGCTATCTTCAGGCTGTGAGGAAACCTCTCTAGTATCCGCATAACTGATTTGTGATCTGATGTGCATGTCAGATTTGTTTGCTTGGTTTGCTTTTCATGTGCTTTGAGTTTCATGAGTTTGAAGCTACCCAAGCACCACTTGGATACAGTAATAGACTGATGTGTAGATTTATATGAAGGACAGCTGAATAAAATAAACTTTAACAGGCACAAATGAACACCAGACTCAAAATCTTGCCAATCTTTACAAAATGTTTTTTCTCTCCTGAAAGACACTTTGAGCTCAGCTGTCAGATTACACTAGAAAAGTGCCTGTGTTAGGAAGGGACAAATTGCTGTCTGTGGTCTAGTATCAACAAGACCTTAATTGACTATAGTACGAGTGTACATCAACAAGTTCAGATAGACACTCCAAGTCGGACACCCTTTATACTTACATGAGAACTGCCTTCCCACTCATCCCTAGTCTTTCCCCACCGTGACTGCTTAGGGGAGATACAGGCTGCTAGTGGTGACCAGCATAGAAACAAGGGAGCCAGCACAACCAGAGCTGTGTGCCGACATGTCCTGGAAACACAGCGTGTAGAGACATGACGTGGCTCTCTGCAGCAGAGGACCCGTGGCAGCGCAGCACTGCACCGCTGCACAGACCTGCGGTGAGCCAGCCAACTCCTTCCTGCCTGGAGCAGAGCCCTCGTTTCCAGCTCAGGCATGGACATCCCTCTCCACACCATCAGTAAGGACAAGCTCTGCTGAGCTCGTGTTGTGAGCGTACGGACCTTCTCCACATTGGCTCGTCTCAGTAACGAAGATTAAACAAATTGAGAGGACTGTGTAGCTCCTACTCATTTCCTTGTTCCCTCAACACTGACCTGTTTTATTTCAATAAAGGATATCTATTGCCTTGTTCGCTGCATTCTTTCATTTCACAAGATGTAATTTAAATCATATTTCATAAGGAAAACTTTAAAATTTCTTTTTATTAATTCTAATGATTTCTACAGTTTTTTTTTAAAATAACATCTTCTAAAAGTATTATTACCTACAAACATCTTTCAAGGCACTTCAGTACTGTGGGTCGGCAAGTGAGCCCTGTGCTGAGTACACAAAGGAACTGGAAAGACTGTCTCGCACAAACTATGAATATGTCTTTGTCTTAAGAACATCCTTCATAGCTTGAAATTCTTGTATATATCAGTCATTTCACCTATTTTAGCTACAAAAATTTTATATATTCTCATATGCTGCGTGAAAAGTTTTTTTTAGTTTAATATAAGTCTTTAGTTTCACAGCATTTAACTGTTGGTTATACCAATTATCTTTCAGGTGCAAGGACCCTCTACAGAAGAGTATTCAAATCCTCAGAGTCTGCCGAGAACTCGCAGTTGCCCTCAGTTCAGAGAAAAGCTCAAGGCATTCACTTCCTCCTCCTTGCAAAATTGCACCCATGAAAAAGTTCAGTCGGAGGATGGAGCAGGAGACTATTGAAAACAAATGCAGAAATAAATTAACACACATTTCCTTTCATTTGTGAATATAAAGTGTGACTTACTCTTTTAGTTAGCTGGGTGTCCATCATGAAATTATGCACATGTTTTTCAGCTTTGGTAAGTTCTAACTTCCTTGCCACCACAGCTACCACCAGTGCAGTGCACCCAGCACCCTGAAAACAATAAAACAAACCCCCAAGATGTTACTACTGCATTTTGCAGAGTTTTTAATTGAAGTTTCTCCTTTGCTGTGGAAGTATGGCAGGCATCAGGTGATTCATCCCTGGTAAATATAGTGAACACGCTACAGCTATTTCCGTTCAGAGTAATAGGAAAAGTCAGTAATTACGGGCTGGTAAACTGTCAAGGCATCAAAATAATTAGTGAGCAGCATCATTTAAAAGTCCTGCTTTTTTTCCTGCACGGGTTGAAAATTTGAACACATCCCACTTCTAGTGCATAAATAAAGGGGGGGGATCAATACAACTTTTAAACCCCAGAATATTAGTAAAAAAATGCAGAATACCCTGTTCTTAACAATTGTCTCAAGGTTACAGCAATTGCTAAAGAGGAAATAAGATTAGATTAGTATTTAGCATACAAAAAGAGAAAAGCTTCTTAGGATTTTCTGTAGGGCCTAAAAATAATAATAAATTTTGTATTTAATCACTTCAGTATACTTTCCTGTTGCTCTCTGAGTCCTTCAGCGATCTTTTCCTATAATATTTCTGCTTATCTTATTACCATTTAAAACAGCACACATATATAAGACCATTTCTTCAAAACTTGGATGAAGAAAGTATCCATTTTCTCACTTGTGCTATGTATATGTATGCGTATGCATGTATATACACTGACATGCATGTTCACAACAGGCCAAAGCCAGCAGGTGCCTGTCCCTTTGAAATAGTGCCTTTACCAGCATTACAAATTTAAATGTTTTTGGAGGGGGGGGGAGGAAAGGAAAGGAGGCTAAAATGAGCCATGTAATGAAAAGCAGTGTCTATTATACACATCTAGAGGTATCATGTACTTTACATTATTAATAAATTCTGCTGCCTTAGTCTTTTTTTTTTTTTTTTAAACAAATCTTTACAGGTTCTTTTTTAAAAAGTACAAAAATCACATTAAATATATGAGGCTGTGTTTAACTTGCAGGTTCACCCTAGTTGTTACTAGATCACCTGATCTAGTTGTTACTGCACCTGTGTCAGTTACTCTCCAGCATAAAGCAATCTCTTGTTGCACATTGAAGCTTACCACATTTTCATTCGCAGAGCTTTCTTCCACTCTTTCTGTATTTCTCCCATTTACTCTCTCTCCATTCCCAACCTCTCTAACTGCCTTACTCTCTCCAGAAAATCCAGAAGAAAGCTCTGAATCTAGTTTCCAAAATACAAATTCCACTAATAAACACATAGGGACTGCAAAATAAATTAACGCATTGGAAACCCTTATTCGCATAGTGTCCTCAAAAAAATGAATCTGCTCTCTGTGCTTACTTACTGAGGCACCCAATGAATTTTGTGAAAGTCTCCAATTAATTAATTCTCCATTACCCTGGTAGATTGTTCCAAGAAATCCATCTGCTCCCTCACAAACACCGAATTCTCTCCAATTAGTTCTCACGTATCACAGCTTCTATCCCCTACCACTCTCAACATTCCCTTGAATAAGTCCCTTGTAATTTTGCTGCATTTCCTGCTTCTCTCCCATCCTCAACACTAAGCTTTCTAGCTTTGCTCTCCCTCTGTTCTCCAACCCTGAGCCAACAGAAGTTCATGAAATTTACTTGAAGTCTTGCTCTCTCCATAAGATGAGTCAAAATGGGGCTGTAAGTAAGTTCCTTTGCTTCTCCACATCCCACTAAGAGTTAAAAAAGAAGAAGACAGCCAATGCAGCTCAAGGTTGAGCACTTCAGAAATGCATAGAGCCTTCTGAGAAGAGGACTAGGCAGGAGATGCTCTACTACATGCCCTGCCTCCCCCGAAAATAGACAGCTCTCCTTTGGTATCCTTCCTGTGAAGGAGGGCAGGAGGGAAGTGCTAATACGTAGAAGACTTCTCTGCAGGCAAATAAATAAATTACCCCATACAATAGCAAGAATATGGAGAGAAAAGTAGACATCTTTTCTCCCAGTATGTCCGGATAACTGGGGCCAGATGTTGATTTAATGACATAGATTGAGTTCTGCCTGTTTACAGCAAAAATGCTAAAATGGAACGAGATTATTGATATAGACACCACTGGCAAAATGGCACAGAACAGCTGTTTATGTCAAGTTACCAGGGGAGAGAAATATTAAGTGCCCCTTCCCAGCCCCCCGCAAAAAGGCTAGAGGAATGGTGACAGACAAAAGGAATATGGTTTGAGTTGAAATTATTCCAGCCTTTGAGATTAACTCTCATGTTTTTTCAGAGTGGCACAGCAGTTATAAGGGCCAAACACTGTTAAAAACAGCAGGTTTATATCTCACATGAAATAAACTGCCTGCAGCAGCAGAATACTGTCACTGGCAAGCTATGACAATCACCTCTATAATGTATATGCACTGCTATCTTCCTTATCTCCAGCACAGCTTACTGCAACAGCAAGGTATTCTAGGTTTAGGTTACCCCTCTTGGCTTTGTGGGATATGATGGGATCTCAGGATATGAAAAGGAGCTCTTTTATCATTTCTGCAAAAGAAGGAAGTATTCTACTATCTGCATGTTTACATTTTGCAGTACCTTGAAGGAAAAAAAATTACGCTTATTCTTTAAACAACAAACAGCTTACAGAAAAAAGATTGAAATTCCATTTAAGGCACGTGATGCTAACTAATATTTTAAGTTACGGTGCTCTGCACTATTATATGGCTCCCCTACAGATCTCAGCATCCTTAAAAATACTAATAAAGTGAGAATTATTCAAATTATGGAAATTAAATAGAGGCAATACAGTTACTTTAAAATGGCAGCATTGTAAGATCATACTTGCCCTGTTTTTGAATATCCTGATTCACATGAAAACCAGTATGTTCAGGGCTTTTTTTTAAATCAATACTACATAATGCAGCAGCTCCTTTTTTACTAAAATGACTTAGGCTACATAAAAGCACCATGATAATTATTTCAGCTGCAAGAAGGGCTCTTTTGAGAATAAAACTCTAAAAAGTCTTATATTTGATTACTGCATTTTATAATTTTCAACATCATTCTTTTTATCCTGTTTTGAAGTAAATAATAAACTAAAACACTGCTTCAAGCTCTTGCTTGACTTTCAGGGGAATTATATATAATACAAAAGAAATTAAAAAGGCAGGAATGTATATATTTTCAAGTATCAAGGCAGTAATTAATTCTATTTGGAATTTGCAGTCCTCAGTCAGCCCCCTGTCCACCTTTTGCATTACAGAGTTATTGTAGTGTATTTTGGCTTGGTAAGCACCCTGATTTTAAGGGCGCTTAGGACTTGCATCATGTCAAAATTTGAGGAAAAAGAGAATGAAAGAATATTCATAATGTTCCCTCATCAGTCCACTGCAGCTTTAGCTAGAGATACACGTATCCGAAAGCCACCAACTTCTACCCCACTGAACAGTCCATTCAAAGTGTGGCTGGCGTAAAAGATGAGAAAGCAAGTGTCAGATTTCAAAGAATTAAAAAGCACCAGTTTGTGCTAGTTAGTAAATGTTCATAACTGTTTACATCAGAACAAGCCTATTTCACAAGAAAGGGAAAAAATGGCCAAAAAATTTAATTAATTGATGCTGACTATTCACATTTTCAGTGATTTCAAGCAAATTTGAAAAACACAACAATTCTGCTTTCACGGTTTCTCAAAACTGCAGAATTCTTTTTCTATGCAGAAAAGTTTTCTATGTGTTCACATGAAACAAAGCATCAAACGGTTATAAGCTGTGTTGACAATTTAGACACAGCTGTTAATAACCTCGACACAAATTACTACAACACACACGGTATAAGCAACTTGGGCAAGCCAAAGTTAAAAGTTTTACTATATTGCTCATTTGCTCCATTTAATGGAAACAGGTAATAACAGAATTAACCATCCATTAATCTGATTTCTTTCAAGTACTCTGTGATCAAGGGTTTGTCAGCAACCACCAGTTTAAAAGCTGATCTACCTGAATTTTTCTATTTTTCAGAAAGCATGTAGAGGCTGAACAAACTTATCTACTAAACCAGAAGCCCTTAAGGATCACAGATTTAAAAATGGGCTTCTCTAGAACAACAAGACCAGGATTCCACCGATGAGCTGAGCAATGCCTATTTCCTATTTGCAAGGATCTGAAGATCAAGCACGTGAACCTCATCCTGAATGCATGATATTTCTTGCTTGATATGAACTGGTGTGTATTAGTCTTCAGTAAAAGCAAGAGTCTGAAAACAAACATATGACACATCCTCGATCTTTCAATTGGGCAAAGCAACAAACACTGGACTGCAGTGGCATCAGATCTCTGACGGTGATGTAAAACTTCCATTTGTGAGCAGTACAACCTTGAAGCATAAGGTCTGCCGCTTTTTACACTGGACAGAATTCCCCTTGACTGTCAATCCGTCCTGTATGAAAACACTTTGATGTGTCTGCAAACAACTTTAGGATGTTCTTCATATCTTAAATTCTAAACATGCTGCTCCTGTTCAGGTCAAAGAATGATGCCTTAAGTTCAAATGCTCATGCAGGTAAGCAATAGTCCATGAAAGCCCTCCTTCAGTACCCTCTTTGCTGCCTAGAATCCAAACTGAGTTGCCCCGATAGAAATAAGTGTATGTGGATATCTGACTCACATATATACTTATGTATTTGTTAAACACTAGTAGGCTAATTATTTTCTCAGTTACACAAGCCTAAATGATGACTGCTGTTCCTTAGAAAACGAATGGAGGAACGGACTAAGTTGAGGGAAAAAATAAAATGTCAACAGGCATTGGCTTTTTGACGTCAAGCCCACACTATTTGAAAACAGCAAGAGAAGAAAGGTGAAATTCATTGTATTTTAAGTTACACTTTAAATTTAGCAACTTTAACAAATGCTTAAACACACCCTTCAGAACAAAATAACTATTACTTGGTGTTATCTTTCACTTTACCCTTAGGCATCATAAACTGGAACTTTCCCTATCTGTCTGCACAGTCTCTCCCCTTGGTACTTAGTTCTGAACTACTGCAAGCTTCCTTTCATCTGCTTTAAGAAAGCAAATTTATCTCTTTCTTAGCCATATCAGAGATTGCTGCAATGGTTATTTTCTTTGCCCATCATTTTTACTATGTTACTGTGCTCTGTTGTATTGGTTTTGTGTGGCAAGGTTTTGGTAGCGGGGGGGGTTACAGGGGTGGCTTCTGTAAGAAGTTGCTGGAAGCTTCCCCTGTGTTCGAGAGAGAGCCAATACCAGCCGGCTCTAAGACGGACCCGCCGCCGGCCAAGGCCGAGCCAATCAGCGATAGTGGTAATGCCTCTGTGATAACATTTTTAAGAAGGGAAAAGTTGGGACAGGCAGTATTTTGGCAGCCGGAGAGAGGAGTGAGAACATGTAAGAGAAACAACCCTGCGGACACCAAGGTCAGTGCAGAAGGAGGGGGAGGAGATGCTCCAGGCGCCGGAGCAGAGATTCCCCTGCAGCCCGTGGTGAAGACCATGGTGAGGCAGGCTGTCCCCCCGCAGTCCATGGAGGTCCACGGTGGAGCAGATATCCACCTGCAGCCCGTGGAGGACCCCACGCCGGAGCAGGTGGGTTCCTGAAGGAGGCTGTGACCCCGTGGGAACCCCGTGCTGGAGCAGGCTCCTGGCAGGACCTGCGGATCTGTGGAGAGGAGCCCACAGAGAGGTTTTCTGGCAGGACTTGTGACCCCGTGGGGGACCCACGCTGGAGCAGTGTGCTCCTGAAGGACTGCACGCCGTGGAAAGGACCCATGCTGGAGCAGTTCGTGAAGAACTGCAGCCCGTGGGAAGGGCCCACATTGGAGAAGTTCGTGAAGGACTGTCTCCTGTGGGTGGGACCCCACGGTGGAGCAGGGAAGAGTGTGATGAGTCCTCCCCCTGAGGAGGATGAAGCGGCAGAAAACAACGCGTGATGAACTGACCGTAAACCCCATTCCCCGTCCCCCTGTGCCGCTGGGGGGGTTGGTAGAGAAGCCGGGAGTGAAGTTGTGCCCGGGAAGAAGGGAGGGGTGGAGGGAAGGTGTTCTGAGATTTGGTTTTATTTCTCATTACCCTACTCTGGTTGATTTGTAATAAAGTGAGTTAATTTTCCCCAAGTTGAGTCTGTTTTGCCCGTGACGGTAAGTGGTGAGTGATCTCTCTCCTGTCCTTATCTCGACCCACAAGCTCTTTGTTATATTTTCTCTCCCCTGTCCAGCTGAGGAGGGGGAGTGATAGAACGGCTTTGGTGGGCACCTGGCAACCAGCCAGGGTCAACTCATCACATCTGTCCATCGATTCCCTTCTCTATAGCATCACATATAGAACATTTGTCCTCAACTGCAATATTTTATGACTCCAGGCTCTTCCATCTCATGCATTTGAGCTCTAATAAGCCCTTTCAGACAAAATCCTTTGCATCATCTCTTGACTTAGGAAAAGCTCCCCGGAAACACGTACGAATTTAATATATAGTTTTCTTTCAAATTCCTCCCCTTCTTTTTTAGGATTTTACTTACTACAAAGCCTAGTAAAATCAGTGAAGGTACTTAAGATTCTGGTGTGCCAAGATCACTTGTTTTTATCCTACATAATGCCTCCTTGTTCCCCACTTTCTTTGCTATATGGAGATGGTAAACTGTTCAGGAATTTGGACTATATAATTCTACTGTCTTTATGCAGTACTGGTATCAACAGGATCAGGTGTTATGAGTCCTGAAGTGCTACAAGAATATATATAACAATGAAGATAGATGGTAGGTCTCTATTAACCAATTATACCGTACACATCACAGTACTAGACCTGACTTTGCCTTTGTTCTCCTTCAGATCCTGCTGTGGTTTGCTGAGATTATGTATCAATATACTTACTATATACTATACCAGCTGAGATGCCTTTAGCAGTCTAATCACAGTCCTCTGTCCTCTTCACTGATGCAGCCCACCCTGAGCTTTCTGCTGTCATCATCAGAATCGCCAGACCAAAGCTGACTAACTTAAAGTTAGCGCAGAGAATTTCACATCATGGCAAATCACAGCAGACAGCCATGGCAGCTAGAGGGAAAAAGATGGTGTTGCCCAAAGTATCCAGTGAGGGTGAGGCTATGAAATTTGGATGAAGACAATGCCTTTCCTACCGCTCACAAGTGCCAAGACTCAGGGTTCACACTGGTGCAATACACACTGATTGCAAAACTGCAGAGTTCAGGCTTAAATAAAGTTTAGCATTTACATCTAACATTCTGGTAATGGCCCAGTTTTAGTGATAACCAAAGAGAGGTGCTTGCAACTCTTCAACTAAAGGGTTATCTAAGGCAAAGAGTGGTTAGCACTGGCTGATAAGCTGCACTGAAAACAGCATTTGGTCAGCAGAGAAACCCTGTACTGTAAGCAAATGCCTCTGGCATTTCCTCTTGGTTCTTTCTTTGGTAAGGTTCCAAAATAACGTCACAAGATAACAATGAATTGAGCCATTTCTGCAGCTACCTGGAGGTCATATATATGCCTGGAGGGTTCTAATGGTGAGAAAGGAAGCAACGCTGTATCAGCGTCTCAGCTGAAAGTCTCCTGGCAGCTTTGGTTTACTGGACTGGAAGTGAAGTGCAGTCTGTAGTGCTGTAGTGGTCACAAAAATGTCCTGCTATACTTGCCTGTAGCTGAAAGAAGGCAGTTGCCACATTTCTTGCTCACTTCCCTTGGGATCCACTGAGGGAGAGAGAAGGTCCGCTTTGCAGACATATGGTTCTGGTGGGAAAGTTAGCTCTGCACCAGAAAAGGCACAACATTCCTCCTGCTGCTCTGCGTAAAACGAAAATCCTGTAAAAATTTAAACAGGCATTTTGTTCATTTGGGTCTCTAGAAGGTGGACTTACAGGTCCACCAGGGGAGAGGAAAAAAAAAAATTTAAAAAAATCTTGCTTGAAGTAAAAAATACCTCTCCAAAACAAGCAATACAAAAGTTGAGGGAGGAATCCATCCACAAGACAGACAGAGGCTAAGGAAATGGTGTTGTATAAATGTGGTTTTGCATTTGTCATTGTTTACTGGGAGAGATGTGTAACTTTGCAACACAGAAAGAAAACAGGATGAGTAATAGGACAACTATGCCATCTCAGCCAAAAAGGTGACTTAAAATAGTTTTCTATTATTTATACTTTCATATATTCAATATTTGCCTGGCTACTATTGTCTTCAGTGGAGTTTGTCTGCGCCACAGCTAGAATTTTATTGCAACATTTAAACTTCTAATCTATACAACAGCAGATGACCAGATTCCTTTACTTCTAATTAGTCCATAAGGTTTTTAGCAATGTTGCAAAAATAAAAATTATGAAGAGCATTAAATGTTATACAGACATAGGAAATTGATTAAATACTCTCAGATGCAGTAATGGGTAATCATAGCAGGGGTAAGTAAACTCCTTTTCTTGAGTAATGCAATCTGGGTACCAAGAAAGGCTTCTGGGACAGCACAGAAAATGCTGATTTCTAAAATGAAGACAATCTCTCTTCTGCAGGAGAGCCTATAAATGATAGTAGTGTTAACTCCGAGAAGCCCAAGAACTGAATGCACCCTGGTGGCTCGGCTCCTGGGAAACCTTCAGTGGTCATAACAGCTAAAAAATCCCTGGAGATCAAGATGGTTTGTATCAATGTGCAAAACCCCTTTTTGCTGAGCAAGAAGGTGAAATCTGATGTCACTAAATGAGCAGGCTCAACAGACTACAATGCTGATGGGAAACATTACTTTAATAATTCAGGATGATGGCTACTGATGATGTTCTTGTCCAACACCTGTGTTGTAAATACAGAAGTTTCATGAGAATACATGTGAAAGTATATTAAAATTGCGGTTTAAATCTGAAGTTATTGCAGATGAAATTACATTTTTTCAAAACAAAGCAGAAGTTTTGCTGTAACAGTCATCAGCTCCCATCATATCTATGTAAACAAAGATATCATGGGACAGTTGCTGTTCATTCCAGGCAGGAACTAACTGCCTTTGAACTTGCTGAAATGCATCCGTAACTCCTAGCTAGACCTAAGTGGGAAACAGTTCCCCTGGCCTCTGACACTTCAAAACTTTCCCTGCTCTACTGGTATGAACTGAAGACCTTCCAAGGGAGGTTTTTTCCCTTAATTTTTCTAATTCTAAAACAGGGTTACACCTTCCAGGAGATTTTGTTTACTCAAATGGAGGTAGAGCCTCTGCCATTCCCTCACATTTCAGATTACTGCCCTAACTGCCACTACTTCAGGGATCACTCTCTGGAGCTTCTCAACTCAATTTTGATCATTTATTTTTCTTTACTTCCGTTACAAATTTCATCCCAACAAGCCATAGCCATAAAATAATCCCAAACTATGTTTGTTCCTTACTAAAGGTTCCACTTTGGCAATCTGGTGTGCTGGAACAACAATAGTAGAGGAGCTGAAGAATTTCTGAGCAGCCCAACTTTTAATAGCTTCAACTCTGATAATTCAAGCATCATTAACTGTCTTCTCCATATTACGTTTCTGCTTGACACACTGTCCAATTAGGTTGTATTATGTTAGAAGGAATAAACACTATCTGTTCTGAATCCTGACGTCACTTACATTTATTATTCTTAGAACCAACTGAATTAAATTCTACCATATATCTGACACATGGACCCAAGATGCTACCAATTTGCATGAAACGCTTTTCATTTTTTCATGTACTCCTGGGGAACTAAAAACTGAGCTGTGTTCTAGATTTTTTAAATTCCTCTAGTAGGCTTCTTATCCGCGAAACTACTCACCACGCTGCTCTGACCTTTTACTACCACATACTAGAAATTATAAAAATACTATAGATTCTTGATATACGTGCAAACTGTTCGAGGTAAACCTTTAAATAGCAATAGAATCCATTATTCTTTTACTGTTATTACAGTAAATTGAGTTGCTTCTATCAGTTCAACCATACTTATCTACTCACAAAACAGCATATTAATCATACCTTTTCAGTTCTTTGAGTGTAATTCAAAATACATTTCTGTGTTTCATAAACAATTATGTGTTTCTGCAACTCATTACAGAATTAAACAATGTAAACAAATGTTTTCATAAAAATTCCCACATTTTTTAGGCTTTATTATGCAAAATAGTTTATGACCTCTTTGTACATTAACCATAGAAAGTTCTATAAAATAATTTTCATATTTCATTGCTCAAATCTGATGTTTACCTTCTTTTTCTCTTTTTCAGGAATCATCCCAGACGATCTGCAGCCAATGTTAACTATGCAGATAGAATCTACTTTTTTCTCTTCTTTTTGCGATCTAGTAACCATTAAATTTCAAAGATGTTACAGTTCAGATTTTGCTACCAACAAATATCATATGGATGAAAACTATACCACTCTAGGTGTCATGTTCCTCTTGTAGATAGTTCTCTGTATTTGTTGGTAAGACCAGGCTGAGTCTGAGACAAAACTGTACGCAATAACACCACAATTTAACCTTAGATGAAGAGTCCTCTATCCCCATAGCAAAAGCACCTCATCCTTGTCACTTTTTTCATGATGCATAGGAAAGGAATTGTGAGTCTTTTGAACTAAATGCAGACTTCTGCAAGGACATTAAAAGCTGCAGCGTAAGAAGCTTTAAAATCAGGTCTGATTAATTTTTGATTCATGATTTAGAACTAATAAAAACTAGTGTCTGTAAGGCCAGATTGTACACATTGACTGCATTGTGACTACTCTAATAAGAATTCTTCACCTATATGAGTGGTGTTCAAATCCTGTAGTTAAAAGATGCTACTTAAAAATTTTCCAAAAGAAACATCTAATCTTGTCCACCTTTATGATGTAAATTTAAGAAAACTTCACTAATTTATTTGGTTCTTTCATAGGCTTAACTATCTCTTTGGAGTTCATTTCAATAACAGAAGCATTTAAGCTGCACTGTCAGCATTAGGAAGGCAGACATTCTGAAATAACAGCTATTTCATTTAAAGCAATCTTCATCCAAGCTATAGCCAACCACCCTGCGCATCCTGTGACAGAAAAATTGCAACTCATCCATTTTATTGCAGTAACATAGGTTTGACCTACTAGTTCTGCATGTCTGCTTCTAACTGTTGGCAGTTGACTCTGCAGGAAGATTCTGCATCCTTAACTTTGCATCATACCATAAATGCACTAGCTCACCACATAATGCTGGATGTGAAAGGAAAAGAGTCCTTCCCAAACCTTGCAAGAGAACCTTGTATTTGGAGTTGGAAGAAAGGATTGCCATTATTTTATCTTGCATAGGTACAAAAGCTTAAAAAGATCCATAAAAATTATCCATCTCACAGTCAATAATTATGTAACTTCTCATACCTTCTCACACTTGCCCCCTCCTTCGACTTCTACCAATTTCTACTTCCTTCCTTTAAATTTTTGCTAACTTCATTATACTCCTCATAAAGGAAAATTTGGCAAATCGCTCCAAGGCCCTACCTCCAAAAAGGCATTAAGGAGGTTGAAGCGCTGCCTATATAAGCAGGTCCACTTAGCACCAGCACAAACAAAGTGCTCCACCTGTAGCTGAGCTCAGCCTGCTGACCAGGATCTGAGAGATCTGCTTGGGTGTGCACTGACAACCACGGATGGCATCTTCAGTGGGCAGACAAAACTCCGATGAACTGCATGGCATGATGAAAATGCCATAGGTCTCCCCATCTTCTCTATATCCTGTTCCGATAACAGTGACAGCACTCATATTTCTATCCATCCATCACACTCTTGCAGACCTACCTAATGTATACAGACGACAGAGGACACATTTGCTATCTGATTTATAGTCCACTCGGCCCATAGTCTACTATTGCTGTTTAATGAAATCTCATTGGAAAAACACTGATACGTAATTGAGTTGAGGTACCCAGTTCAGCTTCATTTGCCTGTCTGTGAAGCGTCTCTACCTTAATGCATGCCACAAACTCCGTATTGCGCTGTGTCAGTATTTTCATTAATGTTTCACATATTTAAGTGCTTTGCAAGGTCAAAACCTAAATTGTTCAATATGACAGTACATAGTTTTTCACTATTTGCCTTCTTTGTTCACAGTTTGTTTTTGTTTTTTTTTTTTTTTAATTCTAATACATTAATCAGACTTCTTCGGCTTTTTTCCTTTTGGTATAGTCTGAAAAAGTGTAAAGATTTTTCTATTTTCCAGCACTGTGCATTTGCAGAATTTAAAAGACATCACTTGAACCAGTGCCTCAAGATTGCAGTAGCTGCAGTTTCCATAGTCAGGACAACTTGGTGCCATCAGCAGACTGCATAAAGTCTACTTCCCAGGCTGGAGCACAACACAGGGTTCAGCCTGAGCAGTCCGATTTCCATCACACAGAAAGCAGCTCCTGAGGCAAAAGTGGGAGGACAGCCAGGGCACCTGCGCTCTCCCTTCACTGGGGTCAAGACACCAAAGGACCCCTCCATGGGCCACCAGTTTTGCAAAGTCAATATTAACTCTTCAGTGGGCTGTGTAACTACTCTTGTATTCACAAGTACTTCTATTTATTCTCCCTTCCACTCTTTTTAAACAGGGACATTATCTGAAAGCAAAAACTCAGTGGTATTTGCTATTGATCACACCAATCCAACAATGTATTTGCTACTTCAGATGCGAGGGAATTACATCTTCCCTCTTAAAATCACATACACGGTTTCATTTTATTTGTTACATTCATTCAACAATTATCCTGTTGTATCTTTTAATTAGACCATCAACCACTCCTATTGAAATAAAAATCAGTAAGCCTGTTCTTTTAGGATCTTATCTATTCCACAACAAACAATTAGTTACTGTACAAGTTTCAGAAGAGTAGCTGGTTTTAAAGAATTCTATTCAACACCTGTAAGCTTTTTAGTATTGCCGGTTAGGCTGGAAGATAGTTCATTATTATGTTCACTGTTTCATACTGCATATCTTTCAGATCCTTTATTTAAAAAAAAAGAAAGAAACAAAGAAAGAAAAGAGTAATTTCAAATCTGACTTTCTCCGATTGCTCCATAATGTTTTTCTCAAAGGTGATGTTTGCCAAAGCCATACCATGGATGTCCTTAAAAATGTAATTAGGGGTCAGGCTTTCAGTATTGTTTTACCTATCAACACACACTAGCTACCTGGCTTGTTTTTTGGTTAAGAATGCTTTCTGTCTCTGGAGGTATTTATCCCAAACTCATTACCATGAGTTTCTGATTGGAGCCTTGGTGCTTCCAAAGCAGCTGCAGAATTTTTAATCATAAAAAACAATCAAAGACATGAAGGTGAGTATTATCCATACATTTTATAAGTCTAATTTTCAACAGAATCTTGTTTCAGTCGTGGAAAAGGAATTCTATGTGTGCAAATGGTAAGTATTGATCAGTACTTTAGTTTTTCACCAAAGCAATGGAAGCAACTGCTATAAATAATTTTACATCTGAATCCAAATGGTGCTGTCATAAGCAAAATGACAAATATATCTTATAATTTCAGCTTCTGTGTGGTTCATTCAGAGGCATATAGAATAACATTTGCAATAATCTGGAGTCTGTTTTTCTGATTTTATTTTTACCTTGTTTTCATCATAATAAAATCATAAGTCTACCCACAGCTATTCAAAGTAACACTCCAGATGCTGCTATCATTTGCAGTAGCATAAATGCAATAGCAGTGTGAAACCTATGGATGATTAGTATCAAAACTACTGTTCTCATTGCACTTTTTCAGGCCTTTGAAAGTCCTAGATTTCTGTTACTGTAAGTTTTTTTCATAATGAAATGCTGAAAAGTGCTGAACAATTTGAGAGAACAAAATAATCTGTACCTGCATCTTCAAGTATTTGCTTCTTATTTCTAAACAGTGCTTGGGAAGAAGGAAAGCTTTATAACAGGGTTCTGTCCCCATTCTGTACATCCTCATGGCAATATACACTGTTTGTCCTCCTTTTTTCCTAATGAACTTATGACCATGTTTTGTTCTCTCTGGCACCAAAATCCAGCTCAGAAAGAGCAAAGGCAAATACCCCAGAAGATGGCAGATTTGAGCTTAGCCAACAGCCTTTAAAAAAGCCTTCTGAGTCATTCCTCTGCTTTCAGCCTGTACCTTCCAACTACATTGCAAACTCTGTATGTAAGGAGATACGCATTTGCCACCACGGGCAAAATGTACTGGAAGTCTTTCTCAATAAAGGCCAATGACCTGAAACCTGTCAGATGTTTTTAAAAAAAAAAAAAAAAAAAGTTGAAAAAAATTGTTCAACATTACAAAAATGCATTGATCTATTTTACTCTTGGGACAAAAAATACACTCTTATAAATGAAAATTTTACTAAAACACCCGTTCAAAAGGGCAACTATTTGATTGCTTTCAGCCGTTTTAACAGAGGTAGATATTGGAGCTGCATTACTTATAATCAATGGCAAAAATTCAGAAACAAATATGTATCTTACTGTTATATACAGTATATATGATGCTCATTCTGTCCTTCACATTCACAGGGACACTTACACAGGAACTGATACAAGTAAAAGTGGCAGAGCCTGGAGCTTTTTTACTTCTAATTTAGTGTATATATGCGTAAATTTCCCAGATATTATAACACATCACCTTATTCCCTGCCTAACTTTGACCAAATGGTGCAATACAGAAAAGTTAAAACCAGATATGAAGTACAGTTAATATATATATACTGAATATGCATGCACTAACAATCGCTGCATTGTATCAATGGTAACAAAAACTCTTACAGTGAAAATTGCACTACGCAAATCCACTTACAGCAATGGAATGCTATGGGTAGTATGTTATTAGACGTACAAGAAATAGAGTAGAAAACTATGCTCAAGCAAAATGCTTTAGCATATTAGCCACCATCACGTTTCTTTGTCTGCGAGTAACTTAATTTTAAGAAACAAAAGTCAGAACGGGGGATTCATTATTAGTACTGGTCCAGTTCACATGTCCAAAGATAATCGAGAAAACATGATACCTTAACATTTAATGAAAGACTCTATTGAGATCTTGAATCTGCAAATTATGTCAGGGTGGAATTTATTTCTTTGTATTTCATTACACAGCTGCTAAATTTTACCTAAAGGAAAACCCTCCATTCCATTACCAGGAATGAAAGACCATGGGAATGGTGTGAGTAAGTATATGTACTCTACAAGCCAGCAACTAAATATTTCTTTATGACTTCTACAAGTTTCAGGATTAATTGCAGCAAACTTAATATCCAGTGAATAAATTCAGAAACACTCACCATGATTCCAGTGAGTAAACAGACTCCTTTCCCACAATATGTATTAGGTACCATGTCACCATATCCAATGGATAGAAAAGTTATTGAAATCAACCACATTGCTCCAAGGAAGTTGCTAGTAACATCCTGTTGATCGTGGTACCTGAAAAGAAAAAGAAAACAATTTCTTTGTCACAAAAACTTTTGTTAAACTTTTGTGCTGTCAGAAAGAATTTGCATTAACTGGTCAAGAACCATTCTTGTATTCTACAGTTATTTGCTTTTTAAAAGCCACTATTAAGGAATTAAAAAAAACTCAAATACAATTATATCAGCAGTAAAGAAACAGAAGGTACAACAATAGCACCAGTAGTAGAGATGGTTTATAATTGAGTATTCTGTTCTTCTTATTAAAATAGCAGAAACCTCATTTTTTAATAGAATCTCTTAATCAGGGGTACAACTTCTGCTAATCCTCTGCAGTGGTGTAAGACACCAGTCTACTGTAGTTGCTGCAGTCTGAGGCAAACACGAAAGTCAGCAAATGATGTGTGGGTAAGCAGACAGCAGAGCACATCTCCATCTCCTTGGCCTAAACACAAGCCTGTGATCGGAAATCTAATCGTGAACTATCATGTAAATGCTGACTTAGACAACCTAAGATCTTCCCTCTCCTTCAACATTTCCAAGATAAATAGAAAAGTATGCCACTGTATTTATCATCAACAAAAGATCTTTACCTTAAATATAGCAAAACCTCCCTTTTGTGTTAAGTCAGTCAGCTGTTAAGTGTAATTTCCTGATGTGTCATTTGTTGTCTTAGTTTTAAGTGTTGTCTTAGTGGAATACGTTCATTTTTTCCTTCAAAGAAAACAAGTTCAGATGAATAATCTAGTCTTCACATGACATATATACCTAATTAACTGGGAAGCCGTAAGGACACATTTTAGGGCTAAAACCTGTTGTCACCACTCACTCGGGGTGGGGGGGGGGGACGGGACGTCTATGGTGGAATGTAGGTGGAATTTTGCTCCCTGGACAGAGTAGCCCTGCAACAGAGACTATCTGTGGCAGCCACTACAGCCTCAAGGTTGCAATAACCCCCGCAGCTGCTGTGAAGACTCAGGTTAGCTATCTATGCTGTTGGAACCTCAAGTGCATTATTTTAGCCAGTTCCTAAATCCGTGTCTCACAGAGGGCCATTAGGAAATTAGTTCACAAATCCATAAGCAACCTGCTTTCCACAACTGAAAGAATTACTTCAGTGTTCTTCCTTTCTGGACCACAGCCTCCACGGCGGAGCAGGAATGCAGTGAGCACAAAGGCAGTCTCAGGAAATTCCCTATTCTCTCATTTGCAAGATATTCGCTATATATATCTGCAAAATGCCTTCTTCAAAGTCCCACCTATGCCCTGATGGTTACAACAACCTAAAAACTCTGACTGCCAGAGACTACAGCAATCACTCCAAAGAAGTCTGCTCCACATTTCAACTGTACTCCTCTCTCTCCTGGTGTCACTGTTGTCTTTCTCACATACTTTATGCAATCTTTCGAAGATTTTTTGTTCTGCACCTAGAACAATGCAGTAACAGCCCACATTTGGACCTCGTAAGGATGACGGTGACACAGAAAATTACAACCACAACAGCAACAAGAGTAGTAAAAAGAATGACAGCAAACTTGATTTAACTCATGACCACAGAGCTGTGCACAACAAAAAGAGATCTGACATTGCTTTTTTTCCAGTCTGCACTAAATGTTACGGATTACACTCAACAAACTTAGCAAATAATGTCTGTGAAATATATGGATGCAGGGAGAGAGACATATTCACCTCATCTGGGAGGCAAGAAGAAAGCCTATGTTACATGCAAGTCCCTACAGAGTACCATGTAAGTGATATGACCCATAGGCTTTGGATGAGCTTCACGGAAGTGCACTAAAGCCACAACACATATTCTAAGGTTTGCAATTCAGTTAAATACCAACAAATGCTTACATAAACTTTTACAATACATTTGGGTTTTGAACCTGGCCATTTCCACACTTCAGATAGAAAACAGTTTTCCTATGAAGACAAAAATGCAATGCAATGCTTTTAAATTTTTTTTCTATATTTTGTCCAAATAGTTACATCCTTACCAAATATCAGCCCTACATGGTGATAATTATAGAAATCTTGGTATGACTGAAAACAGAACATTCAAATACAACTCAGTAAGTTCCTGAAATAAACACCAGTTTCACATAAAGAATGTCAAACCCTCTCTTTTAAGCCTTAAACAATACAGGCAAAAGGTAATGGAGTCTTTATCCATTTATCCTCCTTTAACCATGCCAGGAAACACACAAGCCAATCTATACATAGATCATTTAACAAAGGTGACATAGGGTTAAATTTCAGAAAGCACAACATTAGTTTTTCAAGTTTCATTGGAGACATGGATCTTAATTAGTAAGGTCCCCTAGATGAAATACTCATTAAAGCCATCTGCATCCATATTTAGTAACACAATTCAAGGACCTGTTCAAATGTTTTCATCTTCTTAGCTCAGCACTCTTGGATTTCCTATTCTGAATATTTCATCTGGTTATGATTTTAAGCTTATAGTTCAGCAATCAAATGGTGCACACTTAATTTAAAAATCATCATCAATACTTATGACTTTACTGTGACTAAGAAACAAAGGATACTTTGTACCCCCCCATGGGCTCAACTGCTCAAGCATGGCAAAGCATGCAAATTACAACCTAATTTCATCTTCCAACAAAACCAAAACCGTCTTTTTCTCTCACAACTGTACAGGGAAAGTTGGAGTGAATTCTCAAGTTAATAATCTGTAAGTAAAACAGAGACAATCTAAAATGGTGGGCAGGGGGAGGGTGTTACTGTCCTCATAATCTCATCATTTCTATGCCAGATTTATAGGAAGGTGGATTGTTTTGTCTTTGTTTTTTGTAAAGTCACTCATGATTTTTGAATCTCTGGGGTTAGTAATTCTAGTACATGCCTACACCCTTCTGATTTTCATAAGATTACAGTTGTCCAGCATACACTTCCAAGTGTCCTGCTGCGTCATTAGGCACCACCATCGCTTGGGATTCAAGCCTGAATGAGCAAAGCCAGGGGAGCCTTTGGCTACCCTGCATCCACAATCAGGTAGCAAATTATTACATGTATATCAAAACAGGAAAAACAATTTCTTAAAGAAGTAGAAATTGAAACATCTTATTTATACAGCCATGGGAATGGCTGAAAATGAGCACTGGAGGCATTTTGCTTTGTTTTGAGGAGGGGAAAAGAAATCTACTCATTGCCTTTTTGACTTGCTTTCAAAGTTATCACAGCCCTAAGGACTGAACTTTTCCCTTTATGCAGGGAACAGTAAAATGAGCACAGCAGAAGTTAAACTTTCCCATGTTTTTCCATTAGTGCACCTCTAATGTGTTGCACTCAAGCCACCAGAAGACCTAAGAAAAGTCATTCCTGTCACTGTATTTTTCACTTTGCTATTAAGACTACCCCCAGCAGAGCCAATTGCAATGTACATTACAGCGAGGAGAAAAGCTGTCCACATGAACAGCTGGAGCAGAGCTGTCTCGCTTACTGTTAGTCGTCATCAGCCACTACAAACATCTCCTCATTCCAGCTGGACTATGAAAGACAGCTTCGGTTAACACTCTCCAGAATGCAACTGCAGGTCTCCTAACTATCCGTTCACTCTGTATCTCAGAGCTCTGAAATCTGACAGGAAAATACTGTACCATGAACAGCTCAGAAACCCAAAAGCTCAGGAAGTAAAGAAAAAGAAGATTTCCTTTCAGCGACAAGTTCCACACAAAGCAAAATCCAGTCATTACCAACCAAATTCCCAAACACAAGCTTTTTGTCATTAATCTTTAGTTTGGGAAACATTTTTATTTTTTATAAAGATTTTGATTTTTTATATTCTAATTACTACAAAAATATTTATTTAAATATTTAAAGCCCACTATTCTTAGTCAATAAAAACTTGCATTAGAAACACAGTGAGCCACTTGAAGTTAAGAGCTAGTATTTAATTGTGTTAAAACTGCAGCTATAAACAGGTTGATTTTCTGGATCACATCCAGCCTCACATGGCAGCAGAATAAAGGGTCATTTAGAAAAGCTATGTATTCCCCTGAGGTAGGAAAATCCTTGGCTGAAGTCACACAGGCATTAGTATTATTTATCACTTTTTCTCTCCTTCTCTAATAAGGAATGTTCTAGCAGGCAGGCAGTGCTGCAGCTGGAACACGCTACTCACCAGGCAATCATCCTGTGAAACACCACCATCCAGTTCTCACCAACCAGTATATATAAGTCCTGAGACTACTCTAATTTAAACCAAAAATAGCTGAATGGTTAGATTTGTGCAAAAATAGCATGGCTCGATTCCTTCCCAAGACAAACTGAGTGGGAGTTTTACCATTCATTGCAGGAAGACATAAATACATCCCCCAGCTGACAATACTGCAGTGGCTTGCGTTGTCAAAGCAATATTCCAGATTCTTTATCAAACAGCAGTCCTTTTCTTCTGGTTTCACTATCGGTATCATGATTTTCAGTATTGCTTTTCTTCAGAACTATGTTCATATTTGATGATGTTTCATTTAACTAGTAAAACATCTGCTTTTTAGCTGCACACAGTTATCACACATTGACACCTTGACATCAAAGACACATTCATTTTAAAAAGTGATGAATAAATCAAGTATAACATTAAGCTTGACCACTGGTGCATTAATTCACATTTAGCAGCTTCATTTCAGTTTATCTTGCCTCCATGGACAGCCTCTGATAACTTTGCCATCTTTGGGTTTGCTTTCTTGAACAAGTCAAGGAAAGAATTAAAAAACCAGTTAAAAAATTACCCTTTTTGTAGGGAAGAAAATGGCCTGTTTTTACCACTATCAAGAAGAAATTCCTGGACTGCACTACAATGGCAATCTAGGCTGAATTTAGTCTTGTCAAACCTTAAAAACTTTTAGACTAATAACAGCTGGAAGCAGGCTCAGCCCATTAAATCAGAAACTTTTCAAGACTCTGTTGAGACACTGATTGATCTAACCAGCTATTAGAGCTCTCCCACAGTATCAGGCCATTCTGTTACTAAGTGTTAGATGGTAGGTACTGGCAGCTTTTCATCTGTTAATATAGTGATGATACTAGACAGGTCTTTTTATTCCTTCTCACTTCCTCCTGTTTAAAAGAAAGAAAAAAAAGAAAACCACAACAGCACTTGGAAGGAACGGCGGGGCCGACTCCTAGTCTAATGAAGTCAACAAAAGAAATTTTGCCTGCCTTGATGGGTTTAGGATCAAAAAGGCAGCTTGAAAAGTGCATGTCACTCCTTGCCTTTTTTCTAACATGTCTGTTGACATCCCTCAAATATTTATGAACAGCAGGAAAAATGTTCTTGTCATAAAAATTGCTTCATGAAAAGACCATGGCAAACATCTGGATTTCATACAGACAGACTCACATCAGTAGCAGTTCTGAACTCAACCAAAAGTAATGGATGTGAGTAAGCTATCTGGATTACTTCTACAGGGGTCAAAATGTTCATGATTTTTCTATTAAGAGTATTTGTGGACTATTTATGGAAAACTAATAAATCCAACAGAGAAATGTTAAATATCATTACATAAGTAGCATATGTTATTATGTTACCTAAGATGGGTGGAAAAAATAATCTAAAAGAAAACAAGAGGACAGACGAGAGAGAGAAATCAACACAAAAATAGAAGGGTGAGATGACATGTTTTAAGAAATTTTATCATTATTCTTGAATATTAATTGCAGTTTAAACATAAGCGTGAAGACCTAAAATTATTTAAAGCCCTAGCTGCTGTCAGGTGTCTACCTCTCAATGCCTGGGCAACGGGTAACCTGCCAGTAGAGAAATAAGGACTAACTGCCCTTTTTTCAAAGGCTACCAAACTTTTATTTGACCTCCACTGGTGAAGGTCTTGCCTTGTTTTCCTGATGCTGTAAAGAGCTGATGTTCCGCTAAATCAGTATACCTGTCTGCAGCCATGGTAGATGGAAAGATTTTCCATCTTTCCAAGAGGAGCCATTCAGTTACAAACATAATCTGAAGATATCAAAAGTTGCTGAAGCTCCTTCAAAGTATTACCTGCCCTTTTTTTTTTTTTTTTTTTAACCTACATTCAACAATGGTGTAAGAGTGTTAAAGAGAATCTGTTGAATTGATTCTACAAGTATTGGGAAACTGGGAAACCTTTAAATTTGTGACAGACAGGAATCCACTAAGAGGAACAGCAGCAAAGACAGGAGTGCTCAGTATCAGTGTACAAAAAAGAAATGCTGTCAATAAAGTGGTAACTACTGCTTCAGAACGTCTAAGATTATATGAAAACACTAATGTGTCTTATGAAAGTTTTCAGAGAGTTTGTTCAAGGAGAATTTTTGATTGCCTTGATTAAGAAACACACTCACCAGCCCCCCAAACCCCACCGCTGGGGCTTATCCCCGAATATAATCATATTCTTTCTCCCACTGTGTTCTTTTCAGCAGTTTCATGCTATTTTGTTCCTGCAGTGGCATAAAGTAAAATCTTATCTCTACTGAGGTCAGCAGCAAAGATCCCATTGACTTCTGTGGGACCAGGATTTCTATTCTGTTTTTTTTTTTTTGGCCAGAGTTTCCACTGATCATCTTTTAAAATGTTTCCATTTAGTGTTTCTATGCTTATCGATTTCAGAATTCTTACTTTGCCTTTGTCTTCATCTCACATTTTGGATGCCAATAAAACTTTGCTGTTATGAGTATCATCATGTATATCGAGCAACACCCTAATAAAATCGCTAAGCTAATTAAACTAAAAAAAGTAAAAATCTATGCTTCTCCTCTTCAACATTTAGAAGCATAACAATGAAATTAAATGCTTGTTTGGGGATTTAAACTTAGCTATGGCATATGTTTACATCCAACATGCTTGTTGTGACTCAGTAGAAGCATGAATAACACTAAAGATCTTGGAAAGGTGTACCTGAAGCCTTAAACCAACCATTAACTCCCAGAGACCTGAATGAGCCTGCCTGCAGCACATTTTTTTAAACATATACCCTGACTGCTTTGAAAAATAATCAAGTTCACTGTGTCTAAACATGGCTCATTTTAATAAAATATGCACAAGAGAAATAGAAAAGAAAGTAAGGCCAGTAGGAATACCTTTCTGTCTCTCAGAGACAAAAGCTGGGACTAACAGTAGCAGCTGCCATGAAGGTTACATGACTGATTCTTCCCACTTCAAAAAATTTGTATTAATTATCCTTTGTGCAAAATTTTGCTTAATGTTAAGTATTTGGACTAACACATTTTATTATACTCAATCGTCTTTTGGATAGATCTAGCTTCCTCACACTATGGAGCAGGCTCAGGGAATCTGCTTTTCCCAGCTCTACTGAAATTTGTCTACATTCAATGTTATTCTGTCTCCAACAAAAACAGCTTTCATGTTTCACAGGGTTGCCTTCAGATATTAAAAACTCAACTCTCTAGCCTCTCCCAACTCCTATATACATGTCCAGACCATGCAGAAAAACTAAGCATGATTCATATCACTCAAGTGCTAAGAGGCAAACTCAGGCTTTAATGGTTGTTGTCAGCTGCTGGATCAAGAGTAGCAATCAGCACTGACGCAGTAAGGTCTGGAACAATCTTTATTCGTGAACTTTGGCATGCGTATTACAATGCACTCCATAATTCCATGATCATATGCTACTTTTCAGTCTTCACAAAAACACAGTAGTGTCTTTTTTCAATGCAAAGTACAGCTCTGCTCCAGGGATAAATGACCATAGCACAAAATACTTTATTGTCATACAACTTTCTGCTTCATTTTTTGGAAATGAAAAATCACATTTTAATCTTTCGTAGTGCTCTGACAAACCCCCTGCATGAAGTTAACCAGCTTTGTTACAGCTTATCATTATTTTGGTGGTCTTCACCTTCTGAGCTTTCAGCTCTATACTTCACAATTCGATTAGCCTGGATGCTCAAAGCTCCAACTGAAAAACAATGAACTCAAAGTCCTCTATAATGACACATACGTTTAAAAATAAATCTCTTAAATTAGACATCCAAAAGTTGCATAACACCAAAATTCTTCACTTTGCCAAAAATAGCGGCATGTCCCGAAGCAGCAAAATAGCCCTTTAAATGCCTCAGTATCCATACATGAAGAAACACCGATGGAAAAATTCTAAGGGAACAAGTAGCCCATCAGGCTTCCCACAAGACACAGGAGAAAGAGCTGTTGATACTCTTTTTTGACTTTAGCAGCTTAATGACAAGAGCATTCACCATGGGGAGCAAACTTGCTTTAAGTCACTTCTCAAGCACAAAGCTGATCGACATCAACATCTTCATCTCACTGCCTTACCTGTTAGTATACAGATTGTGAAAGTATCTGAAAGTATCTTTTTGAAGCTATTTCAACTTTAAATTTAATTCAAAATGGAGAGAGCATGACTCTTTAATCTAGTGGAGAGAGGTTTAGGACAGGAGCTGGAGAAGGGAACACGTCCATTCCAATCCCTGACAAACCACTCCTTTGAGTAATCAATAGCTCTGCTTTCAAAGAAAAATTCAGCAAGTAATCCAGAAAGTATTGAGACCACAAGCACATTGACTAATAGAAATAAACCTCAAAATATCCAAGAGCTGCTCTTTCTGTAGTTCTGTATATCACCTTTATCAAATGAAGTCCAGTAAAAGAAGCCACTATAAATACACAGTTAAAAGAATATTATAATGCACGAATATAAAAGAAGTAAACTGAAGTGACATAAACAAGCTTGAGGGAAAACTTTTATTTTGTAGCACTGCACTTTGTAATCTTAATTTAGAAGATATATACATGCATGTGTATTTCCTTTCTGCAGCCGTATTTTTTTTACACAGTATAATCTTTGAAATTTGTCAATACCATTAAGGTTTGCTTTAATTTTTCAGTCTGTAACAGCATTGGTTAAAGCTGTGCTATGATAGAAATATGAATCATTCAAAATCAAAGAGTTTCTTATGAGCTCTACTGTGAATCATTCATTATATTCACTAGCAACTAATTCCCTTCTAAAATTTTCCCCTACCTTGCATTTTGCATTTTCTCTGGAGATACCCTGTTAAAGCACCCCTCAAAAGGAGGAAAGGTTTGTATTTTGGTTTTTGTTTTTTTTTTTTTAAGTTGAGATCATCAGAATCAACTCATGTCTAAAGAATCTGAAGTAATTTGCTGAAAAAAACCCTGCAGAAATAGAAGTTTCAGAAATTAGAAATAGAATTAATCATTATGCACTTAAAATTAAGCCCACCCCTTTTTCTGACATAAAACGGTAGAACTAGGTAAAAGTTAGCCTTTCTTTTCTCCTGTATGTGGGAAAAGGGGGGAGAACCAGAAGAAGGGGAAATTACACAACAAAGATGATGCTGAATTCTCAGAGAAGATTTTCTGACAAACTGAGCACTCTGAAGATATTTTTCTCTCATGGAACTAAATTCATTTATCACCATGCAAATTACTATTTTTCAATATCTTGGTTTTCTACAAGCTGATGTATTGCCTTCCATAAAAAGGAATGAAGTACAAGCTCACAGCCATAATGCCAGCTTTTTTTTTGGTCCAAACTTCATGCAAATAGCAACAGTTTTACCAACATACGTATGTTCTCTCATGTAATGAACATTGGAAACACAGGACCAAAAAAAAAAAAAAAAAAAAGCCAATCCAGTTTCATTTTCCTTCAAAATAACAAAATAACCTACAGGTTCATCAAAATACATGTTCTGGATAAGCTGGAGAATAAAACTATCTTACATAGCAGAGCACCTTACAAGTAACCATTTTACAAAATCTAGGCAGAATTTTTTTTAAACCAACTTTGGATGAGAGTGGAAGCCTGTGGTCAGTGGAAAAAATTTCATTGACTGCCTCAGATTTGGGACTAGGCTTACACCCTGTATCATGAGCACTACTGAAGACTATGCTTAACATAAATCAAGCTAAACTGTACTTATTCCTTGAATATATTTTAATTCCCTTTATGAAAAGGAAAGGCTGTATTGAGTTTAGCTTCTGTAAGTCACACTGCTTGAAACTAGACAGATTTTACTGAATATTTATAAAGGCAAATCCAAACCCAAAGCCTGTGTACTTTTGAGAGTCATCTGAAAGTTGTGCCAGATTTCATGAACAGCTCGTTAGTGATGTACTGGGGACAGTACATTTAATGTTATGAAACATAAAGAAGTATAAGAACGGAAAGCACTTGTAACATAAATATTTTCCACTTACATTTTTATGTATGAAACTTCAGCATGAGGTTGTCAATATTAAAAAAAAAAAAGTGTTCTCCCTTTTGTAATTCTGTTCATCAAACTGATCAGAAGGCTAGGAAAATAATTCAGGGTGAATTTTTGTGATTAATCTAGAGACGCTCACTTGCTAGGGATCGAGAAAGGTTATCTACACAGAAGACAAATTTTTGTGTCTCTCTGCTGCCATATGCCTTACAGTGGAGTGAGTACGTACATGGATCAACTATGGGATGGACTTCTGCCACAAGTCTCTCAAGGCAAATGCAAGTTGAGTCAGGCTATCAGAAATGTAATACAGCTGTATGTAGTGCTTAACTCTGGTGATGATAATAAAGGAATATCATCCTCATTTGCTTATACAGACCTCTACGGTGCCAAATTTCAAGACAGAAGTATTGCCCAGCTAAATGCACCCAAAAAGAAAATGCTTAAGAGACCTTCACCGTAGTACGTTAACAATGCCAGATGCAGTTATGGTTTTCTTTGCTCGGTTTTAGGCCTTGGCATGTTGTCGTCCAATTCTGTAATACTGGGAGCGTGAGATTATATGAAGTCTGACTCTTCTACTTTCTTCCCTACTTTGTCATTAAAAAGGAGATTAAAATAAGGCTTTTTGACTTTCCTACTTTTGCCTTTTCATGTTTGTTTCCTTTCAGGACACAACAACTTTTGTAGGGATCATTCTCATTTTAATGACAAACATTTACCAAAAAAGAAAAGAAGAAAAAAGAAAAAAAGATCTTGCAGTATTTTCTCTAAAGACCATGCACATGAGAGAGCTCTCTGTACTGCCAAATTCTTTTTACCAAGACCATTTTGTTGCCTGGTATCTTGGCCCTCATTCAAGACATTCTGACTTCTCTTTTCGATTGATTTCAGTGAAGCACTGAGGAAAGGAATGAAATTCTGTGCTCTGAAGGAATGCAAGCAGGTGACACTTTCAGCAAGAAAGAGCAGTCACATGTTGTCACTCTGTGTTGTACTGGAGGGGAGAAGTCTGGATGGGGTGGCAACTGAACTTACCTTTTGCACTACCTACACTTACAGCATGTATCTTGCAGTCTACATATTGAACATGTTGGAAAAATCTGTTAATAAAACAGAAATCATCTAATGCTTATTGATTGTTCTATTGGTAATTTCTATGCAAATCATACAGTAGAAGTGTGAGGTATCTATGTGACTTTCATACTTAACTCTTTGGTCATGATTTAGGCAGGCAAGTACATAATCAGGGGTCATGCTTAACTAAGGATGTACAGGATGGGAACATATGATTTTGGGCATGCTGTCTGTAACTATACTGGCTTGATATGAAAACTAGATTTAATTTCAACTGTTACTAATTATTCCTTTTTCAGACTCTGGAATGGTTCATAAAGGTTGTCAACATAATTAGTATTAAAATGCAACAAAGAGTACGAATGGGAAGATGAAATGTTAAACAAACTTGAAATCTAATTTACAGTGCTCTCTTGGCCATAGAAATGAGACCAGTTCACTGATGGGACAAACACAGGGAAGCGTATATGCTGCCCCTAGGGAGCTACTAATCGTCTTCACTTGCTTGGGAGAACTGGCTTTCTGCAAGACTTTACATATACAACAGAAACTGAATCCAGTTGAAAAAAATTTAAAAATCACAGGCATTTGTAGAGCTCCAATGTGACTGCACAGCTACAGCTCTTCTGTTATCTTAACTGTTTCAGCTGTCCTGCTTCATAAAAGTATCTGATATTATAATTTGAAAGCATCACAAAGAACAACTAAAAAAATTTTTTTTTTTTTTGCTTTTGTCCCTCATGTTAAATGAGTAATGACCACGAGCTCACAAGCCAGAGACACCTATTCCATTAGCAGGAGTCCATGACATGAAAGAATAAACAAGTCAGAGATACTCAGCAGATGATACTTGGTTTGGGAGAGGAAGAAGAGGACTAGACACTGAACTGAAAATGTGTGTCTCATTCTAGTGGATTTGGGACCACTTTATACCTAAGTTGTATATCTGCAGCTACAAAACATTCATTATAAAAATTCATAAACAAGGCATATTTAACATAGACTGAAATATTTTTCTATAAGAGTTCAACTACATTTGAGTGTTACCTTTTATAGAGCTCAAGAAAAGATGTGACTGAAAGTAAAATTACATTTCATCTTTGAAAAAAAACCAACATCTTGGGTTTCTCTAGAAGGCAACTTTTGAGTTCAAGAAATTTAGTCATGAGTCCCCCAAAAGGGAAGAGGACAAAGACTTCCAACTGTATGGATTAAAAATCCCTGAAAAATACACGAGATCTATAGCCTGGCTTTTCAATGCCATGCAGCTTCAGTCAATTTCTCCTTTAGGCTCAGCAGTTGTGACTGAAGAGAAGTAGGTGCAGAGCTGCAGTACAGCCACACAGCCTCCTGCAGGGGATGGCCTATGTTTTCTGAATATCTCTCCCCAAAGTGTGAGAATGCAAAATGTAAAAATACAGAATTAACAGCATTTCCTCTATTTTCACACCCCTCCCTTTGCTCCTCAGAATGGGTATAGGTTAGATTGCATTTCTACCTGTAAAATAATTTTAAACAATGTAAAAGCATTAGCACTGCAATCATAGTTTAATAGGACTTTTTGCTGGGTAAGTTCAAACCATTTTGTTATTTGGTATAAGGACACCACACCAAACAGTAAGAGTAAACATAATTCTCTGCATGGAATAGACACAAAGAGCTTAAGTGATTTGTTCAGGATCACAACAAAACTGTAGGATGGATTCTCTGTTTCATGCTTTTAACAAACAGAACATCTTCTGTATCATTAAATAATGGCATTTTCCACTAAAAATTTCAACTTTTTAATACTTCTGTGAATTTATAAATTATTTGTACACATTTAGCATACTTTTGTTGGTATATTAAAACCTTCATGTCAATATTTCTATACTACCAACACCACCACTGCCAGTTACCTGGCAGTATAATAACAGAATAACAGCAAAGCATTAGGGTTGATCCTATTAAAACCATGCTAACATTACTTTAGTCTAAATTTTTATTTTCCTTTGAAAGAAAGTGAAAATGAACTGACAGAACATGTAGTTCCTGGTGCAGATTGTTGTGTCTCCAGCAGACACTAGAACATCAGCTCATGGCATCTGCTTCTTGGCTGATTATCTGTGCTAGATCTCATTTTCCAAAAATCAAGAGAAATCATACTCCTTGCAATCAGAAATACAATGACTGAAGGACAACAGAGTCCTGCTGTGGTACACTGATTGTGTCAGCAGGTCTTCTGCCTCCCAGCACATAAAGAACAAGGAAGGCAACTAATGTGATCTGCTTGCAAGGAGATTCAACTGTTTGAGCAAACACCACCCTAAAAGCAGTGTTACCAAGAATTATCATGCACAACTTTTGTTAAATGCTGGTACACTTGGAAAAGAAAGAAAATTAATACTGCAAGTATTACTGAGAGCTGACAAGAGTCTTTGGTGTTAAATTAACTAAATGTAACATATAATTTTCTTCTGAATACCTTGGAAAGAATCTACTGTGAAAGACTGCAATTTAACACCAAAGTTTAAACAGTCGAGGTTACAATTTTAGAAGCTCATTAGTCTGAAGGTGTATGGTGATTTTCTGGGAAGATGAATGATTAAAAACAAAGTCAAAAGGAAAAGACATTTGGGCATGAATACTTGATCTGAAATCTCACTGTTCAATTTCAGGCAATGTTGCATCTCTATGATTTCAGATTGTGGGAAGCTTTGCAGGTTACATCTACTGCATTCTTTAAAGAATAATATAACATAAAAGATCACCTTTAACTCCAGGAATTAGAACACCAAGTAACTTCTTTCTGAAACTCAGTGAAGAGATAAATCATTTTTATTAGAAGACTATTACTTTATGTAAAACATTTGCAAGGTCGCTTCCCACATATGCTATTGCATGCCCAGCAGTATGCAGTCCAGCCTCTGGACTGACACTAAGGTCAGAAAGGAGTTTTCCTGGACAATTCTCAGATCAAGCCAATTAAACTAAGTGTCTACACAACTGATAAATTTAGGTTATTCAATAACAACAAAGAATGCAGTGGCCGAAGGAGACGGGACAAAGATTAACATCATCCCTCTCTAACTACCAAAAGCAAGCCTGAAGCAGTGAATTGACGGTGCACTTGCCAAACAGCACCTGCACCAGAGTAAACTCCACATGCTCCTACTACCACACCACTGCAAATCCAGCAGTTGGTGTGCAATGTTTTACAAACTCATGTTTAAGGTGCCCCCTCAGATGTATCATAGCCAAATACTGAAATCAAAACAAAGCCAATGACCCTTCTGACATGACTGATGAATAACCAAAATACCTTCCATGCTCTTCCATACTCTCCTCCAGAGCTGGACCAAGGGAGCAGCTTCTCCCCTTCAGATCTCATGTCCTATATCCATCCTATACCTACTAGAGAGGTGACAGCAGTAGAAAACAAGCCAAAAAAGGAAAATGCGCTCAGCCAAAATCACCATCACGTCAATCACCATCAAGCTGCAATGGGACTAAAATATTTTTTCTTTCTTTTACATCAAATTCTTCTAACACTTACATAGTCAGCTAGGCCAACAATGTCTTTTGACTCCTTGTTGTTTCATTTCAAAAACATCCAGACAGCATGAACCAGCTAATATGCACCAAACTAAGGGCTGAAAAGCATTACTGGCTCACAGTCATTTTTGCAAGCAAAGACAAGGTAATTCTGCTAGGTTTTTTTAGTATTATTCTCTCTCCTGTTTGTGAAAAAGATCATAGACTTTAAAGGTAACAATTACGGACCAGTTTATGTCTTATGAAAAAATGACACTTCCATATCGCAGAACTGTTAACTGTTAGATAACTGTTAGCTCCATTTCTCCAGAGGAAGTGGCTTCAAGTTGAGGCAAAGGAGATTTAGGTTAGATATTAGGAAAAATTTTTTTACTGAGAGGGTTGTCAGACATTGGAATAGGCTGCCCAGGGAAGTGGTTGAGTCCCCATGCCTGGAGGTATTCAAAAAGCGAGTAGACGGGGTACTTCAGGACGTGGTTTAGTGGGCATGGTTGATGGTTGGACTCGATGATCTTGAAGGTCTTTTCCAACCTAAATGATTCTATGATCCTATGATAATCTAGCACCAGTTATTCAATCCCTACCCATTCCCAAACATAGCTTTTCATGGCTCAAGCTGACTTAGCTTATGAGAGCATGAGATCACTATGTCACAGCTTGAACCTGCATAGGTTTTCACAGCTAAGCCCCAAACTTTTGAAGATTTTGAGTCACATCTCTACTTAACTGTTTGCTCTACTGCGCAATGACCAGAAGCATATTTCTTTGAAACTGTGTCCTTTTTATCTTTGTTGGTCTGCTAAGAAGGAAACACCCAACCAAAGATATAACGATGAAATAAAATGGAAGTTCAGCTACTCTGCTCAAGCAGCAAGATGCAAATGTTTAATTTTCTACAAATGAAGAACGTCTTCCAAAATGGATATGCATAAGCTAGCAGTGCCTTGGGTCATACTCACTAAATGCTACTCTAACTAGAGGGAACTACACCCCCTCTGCTTGAGAGGACTGTTAGTAGCTCAAGGATTCAAGAGGTAAAATCCCAACATGGAAACGTATAAAGTCCTAAAGGAAAAAAAAGAGGCGACCAGTCAGGCTGGTTGGTCTGGCTGGGGCCAGGGAGGGCCATCCATCCATCGATGCCAGCAGCACAGGAAGAGGTGGCAAAGCAGCAGCAAAGGACTGTCCCCAGGAGCTGTGGAGGCCAGACCTTCACCACCTAGCTCAAGACTGCCTGGCCAGCAAAGGCTCTCTTGGTGTCTTACTGGGGTGGTAAGCATCCTAACGTTTAGTCTAGCAGTTCACTAAATTCCAGCTAGCTTTCAGGTGCATTAGTAAGTAAAAATTGCTTTGCACTTCCAAACCGTGCAGACCCTGCTTGCAGAGTCTCTTTGCCAAATAATCTGCCCCAAAAGAGGGGTCACAGCATTAGAGGTAAGGAAATTAAAGTATAGCTGTAGGAAGTGAAAACTCCCAGATTGCAGAAATGGATCTGGAAAAGCTTGGTTTTAGTATCCTCATCTTCTTATACAAAATCCTGATCTTTGAAAGAGTACGTTCATTTGATCAGCCCACAGAACTCTCAATTCCTAGGTTTTTAAAACCTTTCTGCTTTGTATTCCAAAGTTGCCTACAACTCAAACTACTTTTAACGCAGCCTGTCCAATGAGACAAAACAAATGCAATGTAACTACATTTGCATCTACTCAAGTTTACGATTATTAAGAATACTCTTTAACATAATGACAGCCTGCTTATGTTATCATAACAAAATAAGCATGAGTGAACAAATACATCATTGCACTCCTAAGAGTGAGACACAATCTTGCAGTCCTGACATATCCACAATATGAATCCCATTCAGTTTATATTAAGTGAATAATTTCTTTACACTTCTAGGTGATCATGATTATCACAGAAGATTATTTTAATATTAATTAAAATCATCTGTCCTACAGTTATATCTTTAATCATTCTGTCATTTCTTGTTTATGTATTACTTTTTATTGTTTCAAAGACAGCATACACTGTTTTTTACTGTTATTTTCACCTTGTAAGTAGTCTTTTGCAAGTTAAAGTTATTTGTAAATATTTAATGAATTAATTGAATAAATAAGTGTTTTAAAAACAACAGAAAACCAAACCCAAACCAGCTGTTTTAGTCGTAGTTACTCCCATACATCTTTCTCCCTTTCTGTTTCTCTCTCACACAAACGCACATTGAGATGGATATTCCAAGGTGATGATAACATTGCTCTTCATGCACACTGATGCCAGTAACAGTGGTTGCAGATTTTTTTCCTAGCATTGCAAAACCTATTTTCAGACCTGTACACAATTACTTACAACTGATACTTAAGTTTGTACCCAAGGCTCACCCCAACAACTTGGCATGATTTGCATGACTTCACGGTCAGGATGCAATCATTTTAGCTCCATCATCAAAGGCCTTGAAGTCATTGCAAGTCTGGCTTCCACAGATTTTGCATCAGGTTCCAAACCAGGCTGTAGCCTCATGGCAGTGACACCACCTATTACTGTTTCTGCTCTTATCCTGTTCAGGTAGCTCCTACTCTGGGACACTTGGTGCATTTTTTATCTTCATTGAACCTTCCCTGTGATCAAGGACTGCTTTCTTTTGCTGTCAAGCTTGGTGTCAGAAGATACACTTAAGCACTGCATCACAGACGCAATAAGTGAAAGTATAGCACAGAGACCCCAGTGTAGTGCTGGGCCATTCTAGCTGAACCCGATGCATGTTTGCAGCAGTGCTTGCACACACATAATAGGAGTACAGCTGACTGACCCTAATAGATAGTGGATTGTAAGGTTCTACTGTCAGACTGACATGAACATAGCTTCCCCTCTGCAAGCGAGACTACAGAGCCTCTCACCTCAGCCTTCTCCACTTCAGGCAGTGAGTGTCTGCGGGGAAAACAAGCCAGCTAGCAGGGTCTTACTCCTGCCTGGGCAGTGTTCTCAGTGCAAGTTATCAGCATGGTCGGCATCAATGAAAACTGAACAGTTCATCCTAAACTGCTATATCAACACATGAAGGCATTCATCTTCATCTGAACATCACTAGTTTTTAGAAGTGTTTAGCTCCTTTTTTTCCTCACTAGAAATTATTACATTTATTAGTACTGCAATATTATATATATAAGTGTTATTATTGGATACCACCGTGCTAAGCAGTGTGCAAACACAGAACAAAGACAACCCCTGACCCAGAAGCTTGCAACGTAAATAATCCAAGATAGCTGTCCAATTCACACTGAAATGATAGCTTCAGTTTGCCATTAACATACTTCAGTTCAGCAAACCACTCTTGTGGAAACCCATAGGAATTTTGCCAATGGATTTCATTTAATGCAGAGCAAGGCTTAAAAAGAAATATTGGATATCACCCTGTTTTAGAGAAAAATAAATGCAAGTAGATTCATGTTCTATTTTCTAACTCAGGAATGTTCTTGATTGATCAGCCTACAAGCTCTGAACGAGTATAACATAACTGGTTTTGGAGGCATGAGTATAGGTGATAACACACACCAACACTTGCACAGTTAAAAGATTAAGAAAGTCACGCACCATGGTCCTAGCTCCAAACTCATTGTTAATGAGCACTGCACATCTGAGAACACTGAGATCCCAGGAACACATACACACCCTGCTGATAATGATGGAGGAAAAAGGATAACAAGCTTCTTTTTAAAAAACAAATCATAATACATTCTGTCTGATTCAATTACCCAAATACAAAAGTCTAAAACACACTACAAATGTTAGAATGTAGGGTATTCTTATAAAAATATTTAAAATAAACCAGTACAAATAAAAGTGAAAAAGGTGTCTGGATTTCCATCCAGAAATACTATTGAAGCTTTACAGAAATACTAGTATCAGGATATGAGAATTCCTGTGTTTTGAGCCAAAATGGGTAAGAGCCTTGTCACTTGCAATGAATTTAGAAGGCAAAATGTCCTTCCCTCTACCACTTTGTCACTTTTCCTTTGAGTAACAATCTTTTTTTATACATAAAACCATTAAAAGAAGAAATACTAAGGGCAAGTTGCTTGCAACACAAAGCAAGTGAACAGATGCAACCTTTGGTTTGACTATTCAGGCAGAGCTGCATGCGAGAAGTGCTCCCATCTCACAGACTGACCCAGAAGGTGTCATGTCAGGGTAAATCTCCCTAATCCCTGCTGTGCACATCACTCCACTTTGGTAGCACCTGTTTCCTCCAGCATTCATTTCTTACAGCCAGCAATACAGATCAAGTCGTTCAGGTGGAGCTCTGCTCTTTTTCACTCCCACTAAGAGAAGGAAGCTGCCATTTCTAAACTTGACACTGATAACTATATCTCAGTAATATTCCAGAAGGGCTGGTGATGGGACCTTTCCACTCACTGGGCATTGGTCTGCAGCATGACACAAAATTAGGGCTCTCCCCAACTGCTGTTAAACTTTGTTGCAGGTTTAAATATCAAATGTTTCCATAGGGATTATGGGCTTGTGTGCATAACTGAGCTGTACTGGAGGAAGCTCTGTCGGGCATCCTTTGAATAAGCAGTTTTAAGGTAAGGCTTTTTCAGCTCTGCATAAACAAAACAGCACCAAATTACTTGGTAAAAGCTAAAGTAACCTGTAAATATGTCAAGCTATGGGGCAAGATTTGTCTGGTGAGCTGTACTCCCCAGCCATATCCCTAAGCAGATGATCTAAGCATAGGCTGGCCACTAGTGTGAGGCCTCTGCAATACTGATTACAGATTTGCTGCAGATCACTTACCATCTCAAGAGCAGCCATAGGAAAAACTATAGCTGATTTTGAACTTTTCAAGGCAAAAAACTACCCAAGCAAAAAAAAAATCTAATTATTGGGACAACAAATTAAAAGGGGGAGGAGCACAGAAAAGGAAAATAAAGAACATATAAAATACTTAAAAAGCACCTTCTGTTTCCCTCCATATAACTACTAATTTCTTTAAACAGTGCAATTCCTCCCACACTATCTCCTGCATTAACCTTATAGACTTGAATATTTAGGACTGAGTTGTAAATTCCCAATAAAAGGAATTCTTTAATGTCTAAGGTCAGAGTTCAGTGAGCATATCGCCCGTTTATTAGCACTGAAGTGAAAACCATGATCCAAACTCCTCACTGTGGCCTGATACCCAGATCAAGAAACAAAAGAAAACCAGTAGTAAAGGCTAAATCCTCACTTCAGGATGCAATTTTCAAGTACATTAAGCTACTGGAGCAACATACTATATTTTGAAGTGATAAGAAGTTGATTCCTGCTTCACTGTGATTGTATTATCTAAGGACTGCTTTTAAGCTATTATGGAAAATAGTTTTGACTCCTTTCAAAGCAAAATATTCTAAATAGTTCAAGGTGTTGGTTGAAATGGGGAGGGAAAAAATGAACTACTTCATTTAAAAATGCAAGGACCAGAGGATGTATCTTTGGCTCCAGTAATGAAATAATGGTAAAAAAAATTCCATAGATTGCTCTCTTATCTGAAAGAATTTGAAGTGTGTAGAACCATTCTTGCTGAACAGAAGAAAGATAGAACCCTGAATTATGTTTTACAGATTCAAGATTAATGAGGAAAAAAAAAAAGGCATTTTGCCCTTGAAAGCAGGTAAGTACTCCTTTGTAGGTATTCTCGTTCTCTTCAAACTTTTGCGCTTAGAGAAATAGTTTTCACTTTGCTCACCATTCTTATGAGACCTTGGAACTATACATAAGCTTTTCCACTTCATTCTGTTCTCATACAACTCTTCTACGTATAAATCCTTTGTAAATAAAAGGGAATTTAACCTAAAAAAAAAGTTTTCCTGTTCTAATTAGATGACCCTGAAAAACAGATATAAGACCTTTATTAAGTAAGCAAGGAGATTTTTTTTTGTGCTTGTTTTTTAACTTTTTGTCTTTGGCACTCCCTTTCCCCAAGTTGGGTCTGCTATTTTTGGACTAGAGAAACACCAATCTATCTTAGCTTGATAAATTTTTGTGAAGGGATGACTATATCCACTAAGTTACTGCACCACTTTTTGTTACTTTCCATAGCTATAAGGCTAATTCTACAAATCCAAACAAACTGAAGAATATGTTCTTACTTGTATTCCAAAAATTCTTTTGCTGAGAATATACAAGCAGCATTGTTCCAAAGGGAAGGAAAATACGAATTTAAAAGAATAGCGATCAAACTCTACATGCACTACAATAGGTGCTTCTGCTTCCTCCATTAAATGTACATAAACTGTTTTGTCTTCAAGCAGAAGAACACATTGTTTAGCTATTAATCCTTCTGGATACACCTAGCATTGGATCAATTGTTCTTTTTTGGATCTGGGTTAAAGTGTATCAGGCATTCACTGATGTACTTCTGTGACAGATTCCCTTGTTGCCTTCATTGTTTGATAAAACAATGTATCTGATGTCTATTGGTAACATTTGCAATGAAAATGCAACCAGTTACATCTGGTTTAGTCATGAGTTGTTTTGAGATGTAAATATTATAAAAGAGTAACCTAATAATTACAGTTAATCTACACTCAGTCTGCAAAACCAGGAATTAAGACTGGAAGGCAGAGAATCATTCATTCATAGCACAGATTCAAGTCAACATGATGATGGGCCATCTTTGATCACTGTTGTGTTGAATATTTAACAGTTAACTTTTGCCTTCAGTTAGCTGGAGAAACCTGACTGCAAGTAGCGTATTTTATTTTCAGTGAGCCAAGAGAAGGTAAAGAACTGTGATAAACAGCCAGCCCTGTCAATACACAAACATTATTTGATCTTTTGACAGTAATTAGATATATTAGCTAGAAAAAATTTAAATGATACATCATTGCTTCTGAGTTTGGGGGCTAAAAACACGTTTAAAACTAAATACCCAAGCTTTTTTTTTTTTTTTTTTTTTTAAACTACTAGCAAGAATCTTTGCACTGGCACTGTGGAGACTGCTAAAGGCAATTTCCAGTGGAGTGTGGCCTTGGGATTATGCATGCAGTGTAGAACCTCAGATAAGGTCCTTAAGCCAACCAAAGAAGTCAGACACATACTGCAAGGAAATTAGATGGCTAAGAAACATTTTTTCCTGCATGAATTACAACTGAAAGTCTCGGTGCATCCACATGCTTGTATCAAATGAACCCTTAACATATGCCTAGCAGTTGTCATGTGTGAGCTGCTTACTGGAAGCTTTGTGATGGCATCATATTTCCAAGAATAAAGACAGATATTTATTTATTTGTAGAGAACAAGAATGAGCAGAGAGCAGAAAAGGATTTCACCTTCACACACAGATGGATTTTTTGTGTGTGTGTTTTTTGTTTGTTTGTTTTTGTTTTTGTTAAATCAAGGAAAGAATACAGAGCAGAAGCTGATGGGAGGAAGAAATGCTGACTACACAAACTGTTCAATCTGAACTGACTCCATTGCCAGAAGTTAGAGAGAGGTACAAACAGAACCAAAAATGCTGCCAAAAACGTGCTCTCTGGAGAAGCAGAAAATCCACTTCTGTTCTCAGTTCTGCTGCTGTAAATCCACAGTAACTCCGGGCACGTGATATGAGCACTTCTGGACATACAACAGTGTAATGTAGGCACACGTGGCTCATGTTGCCCTGATACATGGGCACGTTATAGCCATGTGTGCATTCAGAAGGCAAGGTTCTTTATTCCTTTGCACAGAAAAAAAAAAAAGATCAACAAGAGCGACTACCTTCTATGTAACCTAGAAAAGCAGCACACTTCTCACAACAGAGACAGGTCTTCTCCAGAAGAGCAAAGCAAATTTGTCAGACTTTTCAATGACATAATGCTATACATATTAACTTTTTTTTTTTTTTTTTAGAAACCAAAAATTTCTATTTCAACTGGTATAAACAACAGATAACCATGCACCGAGCTATTTCAGTAACCAGATCAGTATAGGAGACTGCAAAAAGTAATCTGCTTACAGGTCTCATAATTCACATACAAAAGTAACATATTCCTAAGTGTTCTAGATCGTGTGCCTCAGAGATGTTATAAACACAAAAATCTATTGAGTTAGACCTAATAAAAAATTTAGATTTTCATTATGAAGCCCATGTATGACAGACAGCAATATACTGATGCTGGCAATGGAAAGGCAGATATTAAAACCTATGTAACATAATCTTCCCCTCAAAACAGACATAAAAACCGGAACAATAAAAAAGCAAGAGTTTCTGGCATTGTGTATTTCCACCCCTTCTGTCCTTTCCCCACCTCTTCCTTCCAAACTTCCTCAGCCAGATTACTCTGCAGCCCTAGCAACCCATTTATACTCAGCTGGCTGTCCACCTTCATTATCTGTACCACATTCTGCCCTCATGCATGACCTTAAACTGCAATCCTGGAAAATACCTTGCTCACCAACCCTAAGTGTCAGTTGCTATAATTAGCATTCTGGGAGCTAACAATACAGCCATTAAGGCACTGAGAAAGACACACGTCCTGCCAAGACACACGTCCTGCCTTAGTTCAGTGTATATCAAGTGATCAGTCAGACGACCATTAAAGCAGTGAAGTCTTTACTCAGATGGTCAGCTTGCCTGACTCAACCGATAACCCCATCAACAGGGTTTTCCTTAGAGACATGGATAATGATACTCTTTCATGTTACCTTCCTCGCTACAAAATGCAGTGCTTCCAAATCTCCCTTCCTATTCCCAGGACAGTCTGCAATGAGAAAAATCTGACTGAATAGAACAACAGTCTCAAAATCAGGCTGTCATTCAGCAACAAAGCACACACAACTTCACAGTAAGGACACTGGCTACTGCGAGTTCCCCCCTCACCGAGGACATGGAATAGCATAAGAATGTTTCATCTCCATTTCAGAATTTTAATATTTTAATCTATTAAATCTTATCACCATCATCTTCTTCCAATTTGGATGGCCAGCTAACTGATTTAATACACTAAAGAAATACTAAAACTGCTAGGGCAAAGCTTTATGTAGAACTACTATATAAAATAAATTAAAAAGCTTGGCGCTAGAGTGATGCTGAGAACCATTTAATACCATCAAATTTCATTCATGTAAATCCCTCCTCATCAAAACAAAGCCAGCAGACTGCTGCCTAATTCCTAATTTCTGATAAATATATCAAAATTCATTAGGGTTTCATGTATAGTGTCAAGCGGAACAGCAAATACTCCTTCTAATGATAACATTTATTTTCAGGATCATTTTGTGTACATAAAGTAGTCTATTCCAACATGTAAAGACTCCCTCTAGTTAAAACTGAGAAAAAAAAAATCAACTTAAGAGCAGATGAAAGAAATGTATTTTATTTGTGTAAACTAAACTTTTAACTACTGAGCAAATCAAAGCCATTAAGATCTCAGGAGACATCTTCTGAGGACTATGACCTCTACACAGCACAGAATGGATTCAGCAGCTATTTGTCCTTTCCCATGACAAATGGGTACTGTATCTGTCTCCAGCTATACAAAAAGGGATGTTTAGCTTCATATGGCAGAGTATATAGAGCATTCCGGTGTGTGGGGTTTGGGGGTTTTCTTCTGAGAGCTTTTTTAAAAATGTACTTCTCTATGGACTATGGATCTACAGGTGTTTGGTGAACTAATTAGTAACTGGAATCCAGAGCCAGTATCATTCATTTGGCAAAATACTTGCAAATTCCCTCAAGGGAAAATCTGAGGCAAAACATGCAAAATTGGCTGCGCAACTAGCATGAATGACCTAAGTATCTAATTCCCAAAGCCAAAATATATCCCCTTTAGTGTTTCTGAAACATAAAATTAACAATTTTGTTCAATGTGAAGGAACATAATCTTGGACTACACTCCACTGACAGAGGGTAATTATGCTAGAGACATACTAATCTAATACTTCTATATTTAACTTGCTTTTAGTGTGTTTTAGTTTTAGAGGAAACAGTAGCTATCCAGCTTACTGTCCAAGCTAATACAGTCACTTCAAGGACAGCAACTGCAAATTAAAATCTGGAAAATCATTACTAGTTTAGCAGAGAATTGAAGAAAATTCAGCCTTGTCTGCAAGCCTGATTTCACTGTATCTGACCAAACAAATAAGCTTTTTCCCAGGATCACAGTGATGCAGAAGTGCCTCAGTTTCTAAATAGAAATAAACAAACTCACAAAATCAAAACTTTGTGCTAGTGTTGTCTTCACTCTCTCTGACTGGAAAATGAGTGAGGTAGTCTTTGTTTCTTTTACTTTTAGTATTACTTATACACTATACATTCTTGTCCTGCCATCTTTATACTAACAAATAAATGTTTTACAAACGTGTATCAGACAGTAGTTAGTATTTTTCAGTAATTTTCACTGAGAGGCACAAGTTTTATAAGCTTATTTTGAACATGCATCTATTTAGAAGTTAGTAACACAATGACTATTTAATGCTACTTAAAAAAAAAAAAATACAGTTTCTTAAACAGTGATATGTAAAACAGTGACAGCAATGGATGCTGAAGTTATACAGAGCCACTTCACAAGTGACAATTTGGGAAATGCCTCAGTAGACACTCAGGAATTCCTGAGCAGCAATTCTGTTGAAAAAAACCTGGTGGGAACAGAGGTGAACAATGTCAGACAAAGAGGAGAGGCTTTGCAGAAGACAGTTATATCTGAAACGAGAACATGCTTATTAAAATACAGCTATTATAGATTAAGTCGATATCTAGGGTGCTCCGACTGCCCCCACTATGGGGAATATTTTGAAACTATAATATGTCACTGTTAACATGGCATTTTCAGAACATTCTTAAATGATTAGTCTTGCCATAACATGAGGAAACAACATTGACACAAAGCATCTACTGTAACAAACTACATTCCACTATTCTGGCAATATTAACATTAAAACCTACATCAACAGGATCTCTACACTCAGTTTATAAGATCAGCTATTTTTCTTTGTAACAAATTTAGAAGTAACGCAAGGAGTAACTTCCTAAAGTAACATAACCATAACAGTTAGTGTGCAATTTAACTGCTGATTTAAATCTGCCAGCTGACACAAATAACTCCCCTAAACTGCTTCTAAAATGGGCAGACATGGAAAGGAAGAGGAAAAACAAAATGGTCAACAACCACCAGGAGAAATGCCTTAAATATGTTGAAGATCTTCCGGCTTAAGTAAGGAGAAATTCATTCCAGGATCTAAGAGCTGTCCCAGGCATTAAACCTTTCGTAGAGAATCATCCTGATTGTCTCCATAGAGTTAACCTATCTCGTATTCCTAAGCAACCCTATCCAATCAGAAGCTTATTTCCTTTTTGTAAAAGCTATGTTTGAGAAATTAGGTTTCAAGCTGTCAGCACTGATAGCCATTTATTCTGCGCCTGCACCTACACTGAAGTCTGTGGGAAGGAAAGGCTGGAAAACTAGCTGAAATGAATGAAAGACTGCCCCTCAAATGCACTTTTTCTGATTTTTAGGGGAAGAAAAAAGCATTATATTACTGTAACTGTTCTGCCTGCTCCCCTTTTTTGATCTTGCCAACTCCCAACAATATTTTGCACTCCTTATTGTTTTTTTACAGCAGAATAAAACTTAAAATAAAAAAAAACCCAAACATTTTCCTTTCGAGTTTTACATGGCTATTTTATCTACCTTATCCTCAATAAATTTGACTTATAAACAAAATAAATGAAAGCTGATATAAATGCAGAATATCAACAATTACTCTTAAAGACATTTTATGGTATCTGTCCACTGTGTTTTAGCAAACATACCTAAAGTTATATCAAAACACTGAAATCAAATCACAGTGCCACAGTAAACAGTGTGGCACAAACCTCTATGTAGAAGTCCTTCAGATTAAAAGGCAAAGCATTCCTGACAATCTGTGACACAGAATACAACCCAACCAACAAACAAAATATCAAGGACCTGGAAGCTCCATTCCATTAAATATTTAGGTTCCTTGAATCCAAAACGGAAGAGGCAAAACAAGAAAGAAAAATAGAAAGACACATAGAAAGAACTAAACAAACAAAACAACCTTACCTTTCACAAGCTCGGACAGTCCATGCAGCAATTATCCATAACGAGATACTAAAAACCAACAGTACAGTTCCTGGACATATTGTCATTAGAGTCTTCATAACAAAACGGGTATTGAAGTTTATCTTATTTAACGCTCCAATGCTTCTAGATGAGGCATCAGTGAAAAGTTTGCTATGCAAAAGCATAACTCTGGCAATAAGATATAGTCTTAAGAACATTGGTATAGATAAAATAATATCCACATCAGCTGTTGTTGTGGATGGAGTGTAAGAAAAGGCGAGCCGGGCTGTCCATGTGAATGTATAGTTCCCAGGTATGGGATGTATAGCACACACCAGTATTTCCAAGCAGATAAAGAAAATACGCTCATAAGTCATGGCTATTCTCCAGTCATCTGCTCCATTGTCCACCATGAACAACTGAAATAATAAAATATAAGGTTAACTTTAGTACGTCATCAACAGACCTTGTTATAATTCCATTTTAAAACACCATAGTTTTCAGAGCTGCCAATGACCACTAAAAAAGAAAATAAATACATCATTTCAAAAAGTGACATTACTACATCACTATGAAGTGAAACATAACTCTGGTTAAGACAAAAAGAATTTTTTCATGCACTATTTTTAAAACTGGACATGAAACTGAACTTTCACGTATCATTTACTAAGAATTCCTCATATTTTCTTTAACTGTCATTTCTGATAAAACAAAACTCTGGACCAATTAAGCCTTGTCCCTTCAAAATCAATTGCTTACTCTGTGTTCATAAAATTAAGAAAAATTTAAGAAAATGTTTTCAGAATGGATATCTAAATTATAAATTGAAAATACTAAGATGCAATATTAAGCCTGTCCTAGAGCATATCCATGCTTCAGTCAGGGTGATATTATAGCTTCTGTGGAACTATCCAAGCTTTCTTCAAGCTTCAGGCACCAATACAGATCAACGTAGGATGCAAAACCACATGAGAAACTGCACAAAGACTCAAAAAGATATCTCACAGTGAAAATCTGAAAAGCAAAGGCCGGCAAATATCAGAGTAGCCCAGGCAGCCAGGTGATGTCTACTAGCAGCACATGTTGGCTCTTGCACAATCAAGGCCTTCAGTTTACCACCCAGGAACAAAGGTACTGAAACATTTCACGCTGTTTAGTAAATGGTGTTCCTGATTATTTACTAAATAAATACTTAATCAAACAGTATTTATCACTAGTAGACAGTAGCAGTACACAAGAAGTTGCAAACAGGCAACTTTTCAACATAACCCATAATGACAAAGAAGATACAATCTCAGTGACAGAAGACCTTCTCATCAGTTTATCTATAGTCTGAATCTAAACAAGGCTGCTCAGTAAATAAAAATACTTTTGCAGGACTTTTAAAATTAGATTATTCAAAAATAATGGGTGAGAAGGAAAAGTGCACAAAGAACGCGCTTCTTAATGTAAGAAAAGTATTTTCAGCACACTACACACTATATACACAGCCAAAACCCCAATTATTCATCTGCACTGCTCTTTGCCCCTTTCCATCTTTCAAGAGTTTAAAAATACAAGCCTGATCTCTCTGTATATGTTTTTAGAGATTGAAAACACACTCTCCATCCTCCTCCCATTAGGTTCAGTCTTTCAGTAAATTGCTCCAGTCATTTGTTTAGAAAAGTGATAACCAGAAATTAATTTTATTGTAGTTGAACTGATAGTAAAAGAAATAAAGAAGTTAACCATAGTAAGAGAGAGAACAAATTTCTGTGTTTGTGGACCTGTTTTTCATCCCTTTATGTTCTTTCTCTCCATCTTACTGCATTGGGTGTTGCTGACAGTGTTTTGGTACTGGGGGGGCTGCAGGTGCGGTGTCTGTGAGAAGTCAGGGGCTGCTCTGCAGTGGACCCACTGCAGGACATAGCTGAGCTCATCAGTGAAGCTGGTGGTGCTTCTGTGAAAGCATATTTAGGAAAGAGTAAAACGCTGCCCAGGCAGTGAGGAGTGAGGGGAAAAAAGTGTGAGAAACAACCCCGGAAATGCTAAGGTCAGAGGAAAAGAAGGGGGAGGAGGTGCTCCAGGCACTGGAACAGAAATTTCCCTGCAGCCCACGGACAGAACCATGGTGAAGGAGGTATTTTGCTCAAGCCCGTGGAGAGGACCACGCTGGAGATACCGACACTGCAGCCCACGGAGGGCCCCATGCCAGAGCAACGTGGATATTTCCTGAAGGGACTGCCACCTGCAGAGAGCCCAAGCTGCAGCAGACTCTCCTTACAAGAACTAATGCCCATGAAAGAGCCATGCTGGAGCAGGTTTAGCCTGAAGGGCTGCAGACCATGGAAAGGACTCACACTGGCGCAGGGGAAAAGCATGAGGAGGAACGAACAGCAGAGAGGAACTGCTGTGGAATGACTTCCATTCCCCGTATCCCCTGCACCACTCACGAGGGAGAAGATAAAGGAGTGGGGAATGAAGGAGAGGTGTTGAGCCTGGGAAGAGGGGAGTGGGGCAAGGTGGTTTAGCTTTTGTCTTTGCTTCTCACCATCCCACTCTACTTTTAACTGGCAATAAATTAAATTAATTTTCCCCAAGATGAGCCTGTTTTGCCAGTGCTAGTAATAGGTAAGGGATCTCCCCATCTTTATCTCAACTCACAAACTTTTTCATCTTATTTTCTGTCCTTGTCCTGTTGAGGAGGAAGTGTGAGAGATCAGCTGGGTGGGGGTCTGGCAGCTGGCCAAGGTCAAGCCACCACACTTACATATAGTTCTTACTGCCATTGCAATACTATTAAAGACAAACACAGTGTTGAATTAAGCTAAAGAAACACTCGGTGAATTCAGTGTATGCAACATGAGCACATACACTTTCTTTTACTTTGTGGTCATTCTGCAAACTTTGCATACTAGATATGCAAACTGATACTGAAGGCCAATTTATGTATTTATGCATGTATGTATGTATGTATGCATGTATGTATGTATTACCAAAAGAGTGCTGGTTTGCACTTAGCAAATGTACTACTTGGCATGACGGGCCAAACTTTCAAAGTACAGTAAGGCTCAAGTGTATTTGATTCTTGTGATTAGCCTGTACATGCTGGCAGTCAGATCACAGAAATGCTACATCAGTTATGAAGAGGTCCAGGTATTTAGAACACCCAGAATACAGATGAATAGTAACCAGCTTAACTGAAAAAGAGACCATACCATATGTCTCAAATGCTGTGTGGGTTTCCGAAGGAAAGAATAAATTAACAACAGAGTTAAATATTTCAATTCTCAGATAAGTATCAACATGTCAAACTGGCAGTGTTCTAAAATTTCTTTTAAAGTTTCAAAATCTGCTGAAAAAAGTGATGGTCTTCTGTCCTCCCTTTTTACCTACCATCTTCACAGATTTCAAAAAGATTGCAGAAGGGCAATTCAAGAAAAATGATACCTTAAGTACTGATTCAATTTAAAAGATGAGAATAGAAGAATGTTGAGTTAAACTTAGGCATTAAAATTTGATCTTATAATTTTCATAGAAGAAATTGTTATTTAATCACTGGGTTTTTTAAAAACTTTAAGAAGTCATTATGGAACACATACTTGATAACATAGCCACCCGTCAGCAGAAGAAATCCTAACATGCTACAAAGAAAGAAGTTTCTCAGTAGTGCTCTGTGGAACTGACTACGTTTGCAGACACAGAAGATACCTATCAACTTCCTTTGACTTCAGCCATGCCAATTTCTTCTAAGGAAAATAATATTTTAAAGTGATAATATCTTCAGCTGATATATAGTGAGATTTAGGAGGTAAAAACATGGAAGGTAGAAAACACCAGAAGCCACAAAGGACCACAGAACCAGTAAAAACACTTCTATTTCATAAAAATACTAACATTTCAAAATTGTATTTATGAGGAAGATTTCCTCACAATTCTGTGTCTCTAACTTCAAACTATGATGGATATCAAACACTCTGGAAGAAACACGGGCCTCTAAAACAGGCTGTGAATAACAATTAGGTTGGGACATACTGAAATGACACAGAAATCAGTACAGGATTTCATGTACATTGTATATACTTGCAATTATACAACCTACTAAATGCAAGTTTCACTTTTAGTTTGGAAGATACAGAGGTATTTGTGCATGTCTGCATGCTTGGCCAGGTACATTTCCTATTCGGAAAGCAAGGAAGATAAATGAATGAAAAAGAGAAGCAACAGCTGAACAGCACAATTTAAAGGATACTCTTTAACTGCTTTCAGTCAATCCTGTTATAATAACCATGCATTAATTTCAAGATACTACTCCCCATTTGACTGGAGAATGATGCTAGCAATAAAAGAACATAATAAAAGAGTGAGCAAACTCTTCCTATAGAATTGAGTCCTGCGCTCCACAGAGAAGGCCAAACTCCAGTCAAGGTCAAAGATGTTATGCATGTTCATAGCTTTCAAATTTCTTATAATTATTCGGTGTTGAAATCTTATGCAAGTACTTCATCAGTGTTCTGCAAGGTTCTTCAAATACAGAACTCTCATATAGCTTTACGAAGTCTGCACTCTACAAGAAAAATTTTAAAGTTATTTTTACCTGAAATTATGTAATGTATTTCCAGCATGTTGTATGTAAATGTAAGACATAAATCAATGTTTAACTTCAAATAAACTTGTTATTTGTAATTTCACACAGGAAAAACATAAATATCATTATCATAGATGTTTATATAGTTATGGGTATATTTACGTAACACTTTGTTAAATTCATACAACACCAGATGAGAAAAAGAGAAACACATTCAAAGTAGACAGATTGCACACAATGACAACTTAGATCAGAGACTCCCTGAAGCTACTTAAAACAAAAGGAGAGAAGTTAATTTTGTAAATCACTAGTACATCAAAATAAATTCATAGCAAGCTATCAGAGAATGTTGGTGAATGCAAAGAACAAGGAAACTAGCCATTTTCTAAAAATTTCTTTATAATCCAGGTGAAAGAAGAAATCTGAAAACTATCACTGTGGGGATACGTTAACACAGGAGTAAAAAGGAAGCAATAAACAGTGATAAAGTAGCATCAGCTGCCCTCCTGGAAGCATTCCTTGCAGAAGGGGAATCAACTGTGCTCAGAAATATATTGTAACAATTGTTTAATTTAAGAATCCAAATTTAAAATGGTTAAATATTGATATTGAAGTCACTGAAACCGTATAAAAGAACTGATAGGACTATAATTCAGAGTAGCAAAATAGAGCCTCTGGGGCTGCTGATTTACCAAAATTTTTGACCAGACATTTTTCTATAGTTTGTAGTCCCCAAAATATCATTTATACAACCAAAAAGACTATTATGGTACTCGGAAAGGAAGATACTGCTTTTATCTCACTATTCTTAGCAGCCGAGTTATTGTCCCACAGCACCCCATTAAGTACAAATGATTTAAAACCATATGGTGGTGGGACATAGACATCTCAAGCCTTTAACACAGTTTCCCCGAACTAGGGGATGAAAAAGACCTTTTTCCATCATCAGAAGGCACATAATCAAATGGTCTGTAAGTTATCTAAAGCCCTGTCGTTGACCTTGGAGAGCCTGCAGGAGTTCCTGACGGCTGCTGTACTCCTCATCCTAAATACAAAGCCACAGAGCAGAGACATTAGTGGGTTTAAGTCACGCATAAAGTCACGAGGCATCAAATGTCTTCTGCATGCAAAGCACTGAAGGCAAAGAATATGTTTTTTCACAAAATTACATGAAGGCTTGGCTATCTTATATCTTCCAGGATGTTTCCCACATCCAGAGTTAAACCCAAACTTTCTAGCAGGTCATTAGAAATTGATCCACAAGGTCTTGTGGAAATAGCTATCTACAGAACGAAACATGCTTAGTTCATTCAAATGGGGAAGCTAGACTGCCCTATCACTTATACATATATACATGCACACACCCCTTCCCTCCCACTTATAAAAATGCCAATTTAAACAGAGGATTGTAAAAGCCTGGTACTTAGCTTCAGCACAAAAATTATTATTTGCATACTGTATTTATTTAAATTTGACATCTCTGTGCAAAATTAGTTCTTCATAGTTACTGGTATTTTGCTATAAACACTGTGTACATCAATGCATGTGAAGAAAACTTCATGTTATCATGTGCTGGTGGCTAAGCAGGCTCAAAATACTTCTCTCAAAGACTGTGTTTAAACCTCATCATCTCAGGAAAGAATGCATAAAAGAGGCTCAGACCATTTATAGTCTTTGTGAACCACTATTTTCAGAAGTGCAGCATCAAAAATTTCACATTAAAATACATCTCATTAATACATCTTAGTTACTCTGACAGGCCACACATAACCACAACTATTTAAAAATACAGATATGTGTTAAACAACGCTCTTATCAGGTTTGTCTATGCCTTTTTTTAACCTCTGCCCCTCAGATCATTATAAAAAACCTACCCCAAATACTCTATGAGATTTTTTACAAAGACAGGACATACATGGTCACATAAACTAACACAGGGTTAAATTCTGCCTAAGCATGCAATGTTAAATTCCACCTACCTGTTTTTCCCTTTTGTTTTAAATCACATACTGACAGTATTCTTTTTAGGTTTCTCTCTCCAAAGATATTCAGAGGCATTGCTCAGTATTTTTAAATGGTACTGGCCAGACTTACAGGTCTATTGTTCATCTCAAACAACTGTGAAATAGCTTAACCCCCTGACAACCTACAATGCCGAAAGACCATTACAGCACTCAGCAATTGCTGGGATGTATGTAATTTCTTTTAATATAGGTCTCTCCATATATATGTATGTGCTCCAGGGACCCAAAGAAGGTGAGATGCTCCTAAAAATGCCCCTCTTTCTACCCAGTAACTTTCTACGCAGGTAATAGTGTTAAGAATTGAAATCCAAGGACTACAAAGGAAAAAAAAGACATTCAAAGATACCAAGATTTCTTTCCCAATGCTATGGAGAAGAAGAACCCCCTGAGAAAAGAGTAATTATGCATTGAACTAAGAAATCATCACAAGCTTATAAATATATAACAAAATCAAAAGAATTAGATAATGAACTTATTATTACTAATAGAAAGGGCTGATCTAAAAAAAAGATTAATATCAAACCAAAAGATTTTTTCACTTTCATTATTAAAAGGATATTTCACAAGACAATCTCCTAATTGAATTTAGTTTGGATGGACTCTTGCTGGAACAATCACAGCTGAGCTTCCTCAGATCTGTAACCAACAGGGAGATATTTAGTTATATGAATTTTTATGAACCTTTGAACCAAATCAGAGGTCCAGAAATAAAAGTCCACCACTCAGGGTTACTATATTCATTTGAGATACTCAGCAGACCCACCAGTAAGTGACTAAATTAAACTGACTGAATCAGGAGTTTCTACAAAGTCAATGTCCACAACAGGTATTTCTTCATTTTAACTATAATCTTAATTTAACAACTATTTCATTATACCAAAGTTTCAGTTCCCACCCTCTCCAGCTGCTTAAAACACAATGAGAAGAAGCTCCTTAAGTTACCCCATGTAGAAGGCATCCATCCAGCGCCAGCAGCAGTTCCCAAAAGCTCTTCTGACTGGGTTGACAGTAAAAAATGTTCTCCAAGCAGATACAGAGGAGCATGACTTAATAAAGCTCTGCATATCGCTTAAGTGTAAGAAGAATAACAGAGAAGGAACACTTGAGATAGGCCTCCTGCATAAACATGCAAAATGGGAAAACGGGACCAGTTCACTAAAACAGCATTAATCTTGTTTTATACTATTTATTATTCTGTTATTTAAAAAGCAGGGAAGAAATAACAAAGAAAATAAAAACAGTATGTACGTTACTACATAACAGATGTATTTACTAGAGCATACACTGTGTGACCCAGAGCAAACCAGAACAGCGGCATCATACAACTGACAGAGATGGAATGAAAAAGATACATAGTTTTCAACAACATCTTTTTTCCCCAAGAACCTAAGGACTGAGCAGGGTTATCTGGATGTAGCCAGCCCTTAAGGAACATTTCAGCACCTAACCTAACCTAACCTACCCTACCCTAATCACACCACAATTGTTCAGAACTAAGCTTCCATCAGTTGCCACTCCACACTACTCCCTACCAGAGTAGAACTAATTTTTAGAATGCATTTTTAAAGAAACTTAGTGGTCTGTGTTATATTTTTCCCCATTTTGAGTACCAAAGAAATAAAGTAACTCTGATTCTACAATCTACTTGCAGAACCAAAACGCACTGGGGAGAACCATCTACATTTCAATATTTTTATGTTGTTAATTTTAAATTATTATTTTACAATTCTTCATTTAGGATTTGTTTTTCTTCATTCAGTACTAAAAATAATTTGTTCTACAGATCACTGCACGAAGAAATGCCATCTCCCAGAACGGCTGCCATCTGCCACTGTTCCCAATGCAAGAGAAGACTCACTCTCTTCAGGGCTGATCAGCTTCATTACTCCTAGGAAAACTGGAACCAATTAAAAAAAGGACGTATTTTCTGAATAAATCGAAAATACTTTTGTAAAGGAATAGGAGAAACAGAAGTTAAAGGAAGAAACACTGAATCTCAAGCTAGATAAAATGAGCTAACTCATTCATTCTGCCAAAGGAGTACACTGGTGACTAAACTTAGGAACTTGTTCTTAAGGAATGACTGGTACCCAACACATCATACACACAAGAATCTGTATTCTCAGTTCCTCCTTTAGTGTTTACTTTTGACATAAATACTTCAGGTATTTGGGAAAGTTTGCGTGTTTGTTTTTAAACTGGGTAAATTTTTATTTAACTGACAATGGATGAATACACATCAGCACCACAGGAACTATGAAGTCCCTATAGTGTTTTTACTATCTCACAAACACAGTTAAACTGGGAACTTAATTTAAGGATACATTTAAAATAAATCCAAATCCAGAAATGCAAAATCTAAGTATTTAAGTGTTGTCCTAAAGCATGACCACTTAAATAAGGGAAACTAAGAAATGAGCAGCAGGAAAAGCAGAGTGGAGTTATATGTACTTGTGTATTTAAAAATCCTAATAAACATAGTCACACACTAATCCTAAGTGTATAGAGGCATTCCTGCAAGAACTGCCTCTGTAATTCACCCTGGCAAGTAAAACTGGGAGGGAGCAGCAATAAAGCAGCTATTTAGTTAGTACTTGTTACGCCTGAAGGCCTAAAGTAGGCTTCTGGCCAAACCATATAGCAGATAAAGTCTTCAAATTGCTTCAAAGATTAAGTTAAAATATCTTTGAGAAGGGCAGCTTTCAACATCAGGTTAAATAAACATAGACACGAGTTCCTTTACAGGTATTTACCTGTATTTCTTTATAGGTAGAATACTGTTTTACTTAATCATTACTACTTACTACTGCAGCTGCTTCCTCAGGAAAAAAAAAAAAAAAAAGAACAAAACCCAAAAACTCCCCCAAAAACCAAACCCCAGCATATTCTGTCAAACACCTCTTAGCATACACAGTTCTTGTTGCTGCCCCATTAATTATTTGAAGGTTACAATTTCATCAAGTCTGTCTAGTTTACAGCAGCTCTCCCAGGTAAAAGATGCTCTGTTCTCAAAGCTACTTTTTTTTAAGGAGTCTGCAAACCAAATCCATGAAACAAGTTTGCACTGAGTGCTGCCAACCCCCTTATCTTCCATGGTTTAAACATAAAATTGGTATTCAAAATGTTTTAGAAAGCTTTATTTTCACAACCATTATGCTCAATGGGATGGTCCATGGCAGCAAAAAGTCTGATGTCCAGCAGTTAACACAGGATGATACCAGCCACAACATACATTAAAAAGTCACAGGAGAAATGCAAGAATTATTAATTTTGGATAAGCTGACATCTCTGATCACAGGCTGGATATAAAAAAACCTGTTCATCTTTTTTATTTTCCTTCCAAGTGCCAAATGGCAGGGGAAAAGAATGGTCTGCCAGCTTACAGCCACACTGCTAAATTTCTCATCTGGCTCCGCTGCATCCCCATTCTGTTGCTGGGAGGTAGACAAATGTCTGTTCATATATGGCTGCAGATAAAGATGGAGAATCAAACATTTTCCTATCTGACAACCAGATCTGGAAAGCAGACTGGTCATGGGTAGTCTTCTATTAATTTTTTTTTTTTTTTACACATTTTGCCATTAACTTAAAGCTATATGGAAGCTGAACTGGGAAGGCATCAGGCCCAGCACTGGTCTATTCTACTGCATAAAGATTTAGTTATTCTAAATTATCATACTGCAGAAATCACAACAGCATGCAAGTTATTGGCTTTTACCACGAAGCCCAAACCTGAATGGTAACAAAAGGAGGGGGTGGGCTTAGTGTGAAGCAACTTTACCCATTACACCATTCAGATGAGGATCATGTTCAGTAGTAGCTGTCACAGGGTACCTTTTCAGTTATACCAGAATTTGGATGGACAAGAATTTCTCCTCTATCAGCCCATTCCTTACACAAAGCCCAAGAACAACTCTTGGGCAGTATCCTACAAAGGAATCTACAGTCAAAGGAACCCACTACAATCCTGGTGGAGCAGCTGCAGAGCCAAAAGTGAATTTTACAGCTACTGCAGACAGCAGCTCAGTGGGCAAAGGAAAGTGGGTGAAGAGCATCCTTGGCTTATTCATAAATCAATGTCTGCTCAAGAGTTTCCAAGTCTTCTTGAAAAGATATTTTAATAATGACAAAGGTGTTAAGGATCAAATCCTTAGCATATAATGGGGGTGCTCTAAACTGAAAGGCTCTAAAGATCTCACTAATTTAGATACTCACAAATACATAAGTCAAAACACACCTCAAATGTGCATGACCTGTGTAAAAATGATAACTAATGTTGTATCAGAAATGCAGTGAGAATACTTTTGATGAAAACTTCATTAAACATAGGTGCTATCAGTGAATGCTCAGTGATCATTATTGCTAGTTGTATTTATTATTTGTTTCAGGTAGGAAACGATTTTTTTTGTGCTGTCTAGCCACAGCTGAACATTCAGTCTTTCCCCAGTTTCCCAGACTGAAATCAGAGTTCCATGCATGCGAATTTTATGGATGCAATGGTACAGACTGAATCAAAGCTACTATGCAATTTTTAATTAAAGACACGCCTCATTCCCTGGCTGCAACAGATCTTATTCTTAAAAGCATAGCAACCATCACAAAACAAGAAATACCATTCACCACCTGGGATGAATCTTTATTTTGTTACGAGACTGAAGATGAAGCATTGCTTCATAATGTGTTATTCTAGTGAAAGACACTCCCATCAGAGGTCAGGGGTAGGGCAGGTGTGAATGTCTACATACACCTGTAGTAATGCTACAGAAGCTGCAGTGCTATGAAAGCTGGAATAAACAATTGTAATAGGAATAAAATGCTTCATAAACATTCCCAACAGTATCTCATTAGGACATACTGTGGAGCACTGCATTCATTTTACATTGCAGCGTTTGGGACATCCGCTAAAGCACGCGGAATACTTGAAAATTATAAGCATAGCTGGATGGCAACAACAGTGTCTTATTTAGGTGACAAATGACTGATCTGAGCATCAGACTACAAGATAGGCAAGCCTGAGCTTCAAATGTAGTTACGAAGCCTTCCCCAGATTACTTCCACAGCACTTGAACTCTCGGTCTCAGTGTTCCCTTTTGTAAAAACAACATTTAAGTGACAGAAAGAAATGTGAGGATTCATCCAGGTAATTCCCTTTAACAATCAAAACTACAATATAAATGCTTGTTATACATGCATTTACCTCTTTACAGGCTATCTTACACCCACCCATCAAACCACAGAACTGATGTATAACTGTTTGTGGAAGACACACAGCTACACTCTAAAATACTACAAGCAACAATATTTATTGCAGACTACAGGTAAGAAAGCTCAAGAAGCTCTTTACCCACAGGTGACAATAATATCTATGGATATGAGCCCATACATATTTATTTCTCAATTATTTTTTATTTCAAATATGCTCTTCTACAAGCAAAAACTCTTCCATTGCCTCTGATATCTTCTTCTGAATACCCACACCCTGTATCAAGCTAGGTCCCTTCCCACAGACACATCCTTGCCAGCAGCAGTGGCTTGGCAAGACAAATTAGAGTTACACCTCTACAGCCTTTTAACTATTTATGACCCTCATGGCTCCTGCAGTCTGCAGTAACTTTGATATATGTTCAGTTAGAACTCAATAAACAATACTGTTGTCAATCATATAACACAGAACCTAGCTCTCCCCTATTCATCAGCGTAGCTCTACCTAATACGCATAAAAGTTTAGAAGGTGCCACTTTGACAGAGTGGGTTTTTCTTTTAATGAATATGTTTCTTTACAGAAAAAAAACAACCCAGAGCAAATTACTCTCAAAAAGTCTAAGAGTAGCAATTTTAAAATATAAAGATATTTAAGACCTGCCCCTTGTTTTTCTTATATGGAATTCACAGGGGTACTTCCATCTGTCATGAAAAGATTTAGTATTTCCTCAAACGGAGTTTATTTCTGAAAGGTGTCAGTCTCCACCAAAATGAATGAGATAAGGAAGCACCTTAGAAGATGCACAGATCTATCTTCAGAATTCATCCCTCTTCACTCCTTCATGGAATATCTAACATTCATGCCCTTTTGTTTTTAAAATGTCAATATAAAATTATGTTTCTTAAGGACTGTGTTTTCACACAGACAAAGGAGCACAATTGCAGGGACTGTTCAAGAGGGAAAAGCTGAATGAATCAGTAAGTTACAAATATGTGATTCCCAACAACTACATTAAAACAGTATCATATAAAATATTTATGTATGATATTAACTGAACATTGTTGACTGCAAAATATATTTTATGTTATTAAAAAAAAAGCATTTAAAATTTATATTAAATTCTGTTGGTTTTTTTTCATTGTCACAATATATAACTTTTCTCTTTCCCACAGAACAGAGCTGTGGAAACTTCCCACAAAATAACTTGTTTTTCTGCGTACTTTGCAGTTTATTTTCAGTTAATAAAAGAAACTTTGTACAATGAGCAATATATCCAGCTTACCTGAAAGCTAATTACAAAATCAATTACAGCCTCTTCACTTAGGGGTAATTTATGTCTTAAAAAAGAACTTCATAGGCTCAGAGCAGATATTCACCCTCTAGTAAGGGAGTGTGACAACAACTTTCGTCATCAAAATCAAGGGTGAAAACAGCTGATTGAAGTTGCATGAAGCTTCCACACAGCTTTTTAACTCTCTCAAGTCCTAAGCAGCAGCCATTCCTGTTCTGATCTTTGCTCAAAATGGACCACAAATATGTCTCAAATCAAATTCAAAGCCCAGAATACTTCATTTAGTAGATTGCATACAAATCAGAACCAGAATCGCAACAGCATTATCCACACTTGTCAGTCTTGGCACACTGTCACTTAAACTCAGGCAAACCAGAGCTGCAGTCAAGTACCTGACAGAATTTTCTGATCTGAAGTCCCCACAGTTGAAGGATCTGACACATACAATACTTTCACATTAAGATGTGCACACAGAATGTCTTTAAGGTCATAGACAGCAGTACCTCTGTTAATTTCAGCTAAGCTACACAATTTACACAAATCCAGAATCTGATCTCTGGTTACAAATGCTCTCCTCCAACAGGGGCAATAACATACCTTCTCACACTTCATTGCACTACTGTGTCTTGATAAATTTCTAACAGCTTCATTAAAAATGCTCAGAATACCGGTGCATATGAATAGATAATTCTAGGTTCGGCCAAGCCAACCATTCAGCGTCCTGACCGTCACGTACAACCTCCTCCTACATTCTAATGGAGCCTGTTGGAAACAGAAGCATCTTCTACTTCAATGCAAAAGGCCCCAGATCCTCATGGATGCTGACCAACATTGAAGTATTTTCTAGCCTGCTTTCCATGCCATATACATTACGGTGCTGCATTTCAGAGACACGGGGCACCTGTAACTTTTCCTAGGTCAACAGGTTCTGCAGATATTAGCTATCAAAAATGTACTGAATGAAATTAAAACTAAGTATTTTCACAAAAATACTCTAAAGTGTAAATTTGACAGATACGGTGTCCTTAGATTCCTACATGATTTTTTGCTGTTCAATACACACATGAAATGCTCTGTTTAATACACATATGGGATATGTATTAAACTTGATTGGTAGAAGTGAATTTTCAAGCTTGTACACAAAGATACTGTATCCTGGATCGTAACTGCTACACAGTGAGTTTTGTTGCTGCCTGATCTAAGGCCTATTAAAATAAATAGAAAAAAAATCACTAATTTTCAACAGGCTTCAGATCAGAATAAAATTATCACTTGAAGTTTATTTCTTGATTTTCACTCACTATTCAACAGACTTGCTCTCTGTGCTCTTAATCTAACTCATATGTTTCCGCAGCAGTTTTACTGTCTGTGTGTGCAATCCCTGATGTTTCAATATACCTAAGCAAAGTCAAGTTAGACTCAGCACAGAGTCAACAGATCGCCAAAAAGACAGCTAATGAGATGCACATGTACAACCCCAGTGAAGGCAAACCAATAATACAGATAAAACCAAATAAATAATCTGGCTTGCAGAATACCCATTACTTCTTATGACAGGAAACTATAAAGGAGTTTAACTTCATAGTTGTTCATGAGTGCAAAATTTTTACAGCAGAACTTTCCACTGATGTCAAATTCCCATAAACAGTGTTTCTTACATGCATTATGGAATTTATTTGCACAATAAACAGGTCAAGATATGTACTTATTACCATTCTTTGCTGTTTCCTGATACTGCCTGTTCTATTTCTTCAAGTTTTCAGAAACCGGGAAAAGAAGAAAAGATTCTTCATTCTTCAGCAAGATATTTGGCCCCTCAGCTGTGATATCTTTCCATAAAGTTAATGAAGACTGAAAGTGTTTCACTCCAAATCCATCAGTAGCACATTATTTTCCCACCACTTCAGAACCATCTAGGGATGGAAGGTGCTTTCTCCCCAGAGCCCTGGGAGGCTCTGCTGTGAAAGCAATGGCTTAACCTCAACCTTGGAGTTTGCAAGACCTTCCATGGGCGTTCTATCTAAGTACAAATGAGCAATATATTTTAGAAGTGGTTTGAAATGTCAACTGACATACAAAAGAAAAAAAAAAAAAAAAAAGAACATTTCTATTCACTTCTACCAAATAGCAACAACTTCCATGTTTCTGCATGAGTGAGAGCATTTGTATCAGGGAGAAGCAGAAGAGGTTGAGATTCTGTCCAGGAGAGCACAGGTTAGCATTACTCAGGTTACTATTATTCAGGACAGGCAACAGAAGGGCAATGTTTATTTACAGAAGGGATAGAGTAAGCAGTCCAGCATCAAAGGAAAAGCGTTCCAGTGGATATATTCCTCCAGTGACCACCATCCCTCAAGAAATACCAGGCTATGGTGGAATGGCCAATGGAAGACATTAAAGGCTTCCTACTGGCAACCTCAGAATTTTGATTTTAATCCTTTGCTCTGAGTAATACAAGGAAGTGTCAGTAGAGCTTCAGGAGTGCATACTTAAAAAGAATTTCTATCTCCAGCAGACAGAGAGGTCTATTCTTCAATAAAACTAAAAAAACTGCAGCTATATTGTGTGAACTGCCACCCAAAACCTTCTTAAATTCCATTACATTTATTGATCTAACAGCAAATTCCTCTAGGGAAATGTTGAATGGAACAATAAGTTGTCTAGGAACTACAATTTTAACCATGTTCCATCCTGCTGTTTTAATTATGTAAAATAGTATTAAGTAACAAACTGTTTATGCATGAAGTGGATAATTTATACATCAAAAACTATTATGATAGTTGGATCATGCTATCTTCTTAGCTCTTCCCTCCTCCATCTCTTCAAACTGTCAACTGGAGTTAACAGTCAGAGAAATACCTGTTCTAGGCTGGGATAATGATGAATTACAATTTTCCCATTGATCTTCCAAACACAGGGCACTTGCTCTGAAGAACTGAACTGAGACCTACACGAGCTTGAAGACAGAGCGATGCATGTTTCATTATCTCCCAAGTGTGATGTTTTTAACAGCATTACAGGCATGACAACAGTGGACCAAAAAGAGAACACAGAGATTTGGGGTTGTCACTATCCTCAATTCCAGCACCGCTACTGTTGTTCATTAGGGTTTGTTTTTTTTTCTAGAAGGGGGAGAGATGTGAAGGAAACTCACTTGTAATTTTTACCGCCTTTTCTGGAAATTATAATGTAAGCTGTGACTTATCATTTAAAACCAGCTGGTTTCATCTGACTTTTATTATAGTCTTAACACTAACTCACGTTGATTAAATTTAGTAACAGCTCACACTTTGTTCTTAGAGTTATACAGAATAACTAAGACAGTGCAATCCCTGATAAGCTATTTGATGAAAATACTTTAACATTTCCACTATTTCATAAGGGTACACATCATCCATAGAGTTAGTTATTCTTCTTCAAACACCGCAGCTAGGCCCTTCTGCAGACTTTGGTCTGTCAGGTGCAGAGCTCTGGGCAAGTTCCAGGGAATTCAAGAACAAAGCCCTCTTGCTGGCCGGTTTGGAGTGCCAGGCGGAAAACAGGCCCGGAGGGATGGATGCACGTGCCGCCGGCCGGCGGAGGAGCTCACCTGCCGGCGGGGGGGGCGCGGAGCTCCCCCCCCTCCCCCCCCCCCCAGCCGCTGCGGGTGCGCCGGGCCGGGCCGGGCCGCGCGGAGCTGTCTGCGGTGCTGAAAAGGCGGCGGCGGCGGCAAACGCCCTCCCTGCCCCCCCCAGCCCTGAGGGACTGAAGGTGCTCCAGCTCCTGCGCCGCACAGCAGCCCCTGTCTAAGCGGGGGGGGTAAGACGAGAAAGAAAACTCATTCGTCTCACACCGGTACACTCTTTTCGGCTCTTGGCAAGAATCCCTACAAGTCTTTCTTCATAAACTTCCCTTCCAGCTCCCTTAAAATGCTCAGCAGGTCTGGGACAGGCAAACTCCGGAGCTTGGTTGACCTAACTGGCTGACTGTTTTCAAAGCAAAGCAAAGCATACCGGCAAGGTCATTTGAACGGAAAGACTAGAGTCACCCGCTATGCTGCTAGGCACTGCCCCACGGACTTGCTTGCGGCATGGCTGTTCAGACCTCCTACCAATAAATCAAGGTCACAGACTACTGAAAAGAATGAAAAAGCTGATTTCCATTTGCCAGCACTTCAGGTCACCAGGAGTTTCTAAACATTAAATCTGCACTCAGTAATAATCACTGAACTGTCAGCTTTTTATTTCCCATCATGTTTTGTCTCATGCTTTGTAGAAAAATCTACTTATGTTTAGGTTGGTTTGCTTCCCCCAGAGTATGAAAGATACCACTCCGCAAGCAGAATACATTGACCTTCTTCCGTTCTATAGAACAATTTTTCTTCTCTCAATGAACTCCCGCTTATTTACACCATATCCACTGGTAAAGTCTAAGTACGCTTCAGACAAGAATTAGAAAGGAATGTTCAAACATGAACAGGATTGACAAATAGCCGGTTTAAACAGTCCTGCAGGACACAACCATCCATCTGTGGGCATGATTCTACAGACGTGAATCATTCTACTGCACATAGCAGGATACTTGCTTGAATTAAAGGCACATGTGCCTTTCAGAAAACAGTCAGCTTTAAAGATTATTTAAAAACCATTACATTATCAGGCTTACACAGTATTTTCTTTTGCCTGGAGAAGATTCCATATGTTCCTAAGCCAAAGTGTTTTAAAGGTACTTCTTGTTTTCAGGTGTCAAGTGTAAGATAAATTTACAATTGTTGATGGATGTAATTTTTGCTCTGCATGTTTGTCATGTTATTTTTTAAAAGTCAAGTGTGTGTACAAAACCAGACTATGCCTAAATTAAAAAGCTGCCAGGTATCTAATAGCTAAGGATGCTACTATACCCATTCCTTCAAACAAGCTCCTTGAAAAAGAGAACTTTTCATTTTCAACATGAATGACAGAGCCCCTTGAAAATGCAGCTCACTCCAGGTCCCACCATGCCTACTGCAGTTTTCGATGTCTCTCAGACTAAAACACAGGGTATTGCTGTTTTACAGGCAGGTATACTTGTTTTCTGTTCTGTCAGGCAGCACTGAAAACTACACTAACCATGATTAAGTCACATGACTGCACAACTCCTTCCATGTAGTCACATACCTGAGGAAGTTCTTTAAAAACGATCAATAAAAAAAAACAAAACCAAAAAAACAAAAAACCAAACACACCAGAACTACAACTTTAGTGTTTTAAGATTGTTTTTTTTCTGATCTGTAACACACTCCTAAGGGAATGAAAATTTGTAACTATTTACCTGAAAAAAACCCTCCAACTGAATCTTGGAGTAACTACGTAGTATAAGCTGATGCATACAGGGACCTAGAACAATTTGGTTATCTTGCATAAAGTTTTCCATTTAAAGTTTCTGGAAAATGCAGAGAGTAATTCAAATATTTACAGGGATCTTTTTTCAGCTTTGCTCTTCATGCCTCAAGCACCACTTGTGGGAAGATACACCACAGAAGGCAGCTCCCACATTGCAGCAGCACCACTCATTTATTTTTATACAGATAAAGAAACCTCTTCATCAGTACTCCAGTAGTTTATAGAGATGTTCTTTCACCAGAACACTTGTTTACTGAGTACAGTATCATTAAACAGCCTTCAATATCTTTGATACTGATGCAGAGAAACTGGGTTCTGAGCCAGGAATAGAAGTTTTGCATGTGCAAGGACTGCACAACAGGATCCAATTTGGCACAGAGTCTTCAGTAACATAATACTTCTCAAACATTACCCTAAGTAGGAGACTACGGTACCATTTCACATTGAAACTACAGCATTCATTTGCATAGAAGCAGGGTACTAAAGAATTCTGAAAATTTTTTTCTTTTTTTGTGTACCGATTGGTACCAGTGGAAAAGTCTTCTTTGCCCTTGAAAGCTGTCATTTCAGCTTGTAGCTCAAGGTGTCTCTAACTAATCTGAACAAGCAAAAGCACCGATGTATCTGCAAGTAAGGTATTTTTCCTTTCAAAACTTTGAAATCTATCTGTTGTATGTTGCAGTTGAGCTGAAATGCCAAATTTTAATTTCTTGGTCAAAAAAATTACAACTGAAATTAGAACTAAGTCCCTCGGAGAGAACCTGTGACATTATTTGTGAGACTCATTCTACAGCTTTGATCCTTAAGTTCCTTGTACCTTTAACCCTACCTTTCTTGACAGTCTTCCTCTGTCACACTCCTAGCAGCTGTGCGGCATTAAATAAAACAAGTTGAGCATAAGTCTTCCCCCTTCTCTTAAACATTCTCCTAGAGTACACTCGTGTCTGAGACAGCACAGTGAAGATTACATACCTTGTACAGTGAAGACAATCAACCTTGCCGTCAAGAGAAAATGCACAGCACGGCATTTAGTCATTGGGAAATAAAAGACTGTTGCCGTACATCCGCTACAGAAGACGGCGGGCATGTCACCGAGAAAGCGTGTTATAACCTCGGGGCTAAGCGACCCTACAGCACAACTGCGGGCAACTGTCCCTAGCAGGCAGAGCTTCCTGGCACATATACGCCCGCCGTGTTTCTCTCAGGGCTTAGGTACATTCACCAACTTCGGCAGGCGCGCAGAGATGGATCGCCTGCACCTTCTGCACCAGCGGGAAGTGCCAAGTACTTACCACCGCTGCGCCCTGAGACAAACCACCTCGCACCCCCAGCTACGCCAGCGGCGCTCAGTCACCCACAGAAGGAAACGTTACCTGGATTTCCCGTGCATGGTACACGATGATGAGCCCGAGCAGGATAATCGTGGAGAGGCTAATAAGGCATTTCAGAGCGAGGGAATAGAGCGACTCCTGCAAGAGAAAGACAGGGCCGTCCCTCAGAGACCCACGCGCAGGGGCCGCTCCCGCCCCGCCGCCGCCACCCCCGGCACCGCGGAGGGCCGCCTCGCCTCACGGTGCCGGGGGCGGAGCGGGGGCCGGCGGCACCCCGCCACCGGCCGGGACGGGCGACCCCGGGCCGGGGCCGGAGGACGCGCGGCCCCACCTCGCTGGGCTCCCCGAGGGGTCGGGGTCGGGGCCGGGGCCGGGGCCGGGGCCGCCCGTCGGCGGGGCGGTCGGACCGGCTGCCGGGACGGGCCCGGGCGCGTCGGCGGCGAGTACCTTGGTGTAGGCACCCCAGGAGAGCTCGGTCTCGATGACCATGACGACGATGCCGAACATGCCGAAGATGAGCGCGTAGTCGCTGAGGCGCTTGCGCTTCTCGAAGAGCGCCCGGCGGTGCCCCAGCTTGTAGCCGATGTTCTGGTTCTTCTTCTTGCTGGGCTTGCCCCCGCCGTTGTTGGCGCCGCCCGGGCCGGGGCCGGGGCCGGGGCCGGCGGGGCCGTAGAGCGCCAGGTTGTTCGAGTTGTTGTGCTCGGGCTTGGAGACCACGATCTCCGGGGCGGCGGGGGTGCCGCCGGCGGCAGCGGCGGGGCTGGCGAGCGGCGGCTGGAGCGGCTGCGACTCGGAGTCCAGCTCGTGTAGGTTCCTGCGGGACGAGCTCAGGTTGCTGAGCGGCCGCATGACGCCGCCGTTGTACCTGCAGCTGCTCATGGCTATTTCGGTGAAGGGGTTGCTCTCGCGGCGCTGCTGGTGGTGGTGGTGGTGGTGGTGGTGGTGGTGGTGGGTGCTGCTGCTGCTGACACTGCTGCTGGGGCTGGCTGCCTGCTGCTGCTGCAGGCTATGGCACTGGTGGTACTGGGGGTACTGGTGAGGCTGCCTGGACGCGCCGGCATGGCTGGAAGGGGTGAGCTCGCTGACGTTCAGCTGGCTGCCCTGCCGGGAGGAGGCGGCGGAGGAGAGCGGCGAGGAGTGAGTCCGGAAGGCGCCCGAGAGGGGCGAGGAGGCGCGGAGCAGCAGGGGCAGGTTATCCCCCGCGGCTGCCGCAGCAGCCCCGTAGTAGGCGCAGTTGTTGCACTGGAGGCATGGGCTCTGCTGCTGCTGCTGCTGCTGCTGGAGGAGGCTCTGCTTGTCCTGGCCGTGCTGCTCCTGACAGTGCAGCGGCGGCGGGCGCTGCTGCTGCTGCTGGTCGGGGCCGAAGCCCGCCGGGAACTGCCGCGGCGCGTCCATGCCGTCGCCGTTAAAGCCGCAGGAGGACCGGGCGGTGGTGCACCCTGCGCAATGCGTTATGGTCGGCAGGGGAGAGTCCTGCTGCCGCCACGAAGGGCCCATCCCGGCTCCCGTAGAATCCAGCCGCCGCGTCCGATTGGTCGGGCGGACCAAAACAAGGGGCATCACGTCACCTGAGGGGGGTGGACCGGCCGCGGCGTGAGGCGGCGGGGGAGGCGCGCAGTCCCCTCGACGCCCCGCCCCGCCCCGCCCCGCGCGGGGATCCCGCCTCCCGCCCGCCCCGCGCCCGCAGGTAAGGGCTGCCCTCGCCCCCCGCGCCCGCCCCGCCCGCCGCGGGGAGCCCCACGCGGCGGAAACCCCGGGGTTCCCGAGGGCGGGGAGCGCTCGCCCCCGGGATCGCCCCCGCCACGAAGGGGCCTCCGCGGCGGGGCTCCCAGGCTCCGCGCCGCCGCTCACATCTGCGCCGCCTCCGGAACATGGGCGCCGCGCCGCGCTCCGGAGCTGTCCAGCGGCGCCTGCCGCCCGCCGCCGCCGCCGCCGCCCTGCAAAACACAGAGTCGCGCTCGCTCCCCTCCCTCCCTGCCCCGCGCCACCCTCGCCGCCCTCTCCCTTGCCCGCCCGTCCTCGGAACTGGGAGAGGCCGCGGGCTCCCGTGGGGCCGGGGGGGGGGCCCTCCCCGGCACATCTCGAGCCTCTCACGAAGCGGGGGCGGGGGGCGACGGCGACTTCTGTCGGCTGCTCCTTCCCTCAGCTGGAGAAGGGAGAGCCGGCCGCCGGGGTGTGAGGCCTCCACCCGGGACACCGCGGGGGGGCGGTTTGGGGGCTGGAGACCTGCTCCGGCGGGTCGGCAGGAGCTTTACCGTGAAACGGCATCGGCGTCACGGAGTAGCAGTGTTCCCCTCCGGCTCCCGTGTCCTGGCGGGCAGCGCCAGCGCAGTCCTTGAGTTGGTCGCCCGCTACCATTTTGCCTCTTCCCCTTCCTTTCCCTCCCAAACTCTCACTGAATAATTCATTCCCACAGCTCCCTTCGGCAGAGTAATGTCTGCAGCAGGGAAAGTCTCTTCTCTGCATGTATTTAAGGCAGGATTCTTTAAGGGAAGAATCGTGACAACGGTAAGTGATTTGCCTTGTTACAGCTATGCCATTCTTGTGACCTAGGTGAGATTACAAGAGGAGGTTGGTTCCCCCCCCCCCCCCCAAGTCAGGCAGCACTGTCTTTGCGGCTTGAAAAATCAACCGCAAAATTTGATAGTGTGGAAGGCTTCCTTACGTCTATAACTTCTCATTAATGTTAAAGACAAGATTCACTAAGCATTTCTAGGATAAAAGCCTACGTCCTTATAATTTCTGCATCTCACACGCATTAAATTTCTTCAGAAACTCTACACCCTTGAATGGCTTGCATTTTAGAATTGTCATTAACAAAGTTTTTAAATATGCTTTGCTATAAAATTTCAGTGACACCTAAACAAGGTGTACCTTTTAAAGCAAGCACATATTGCGCACACACACAAAGAACCCTCACTAATGTAGTAAATATCGTGGTGGTACAAAATAGATAGATTATTTAGAGAGTGACCAAAAATTAAAAATCTCTAAGCATAGGTTATTTTGGAAAAATCACCCATAAATAGGAGTATGTGTGATATACAGCATCATAATGCCTTGTGATAACTTACAATTTGTTTAACAACCAAGTTTTGAATAAAACACACACACATTCTGGCATGAATGATAAAGCACTTTCCAAATACATCACTCTGTATTTTTAAATTACACTGAAGTGTATTTGGATGCTCTCCGTTGCACTCAGTTCCCCTGAGTTCTAAAGATGCTGTTTATTTTTGAGAACGAACGGGCTGTTTAACACAGCTTCAGATCTTCCATTGTTTGTTTGAAAAAATACAATACTATAATTTCATCTCACTGGTCCTGTTTTGCCTGGGTTTTCGAACACACATGAATCACACGGATCTTAGAAAATGAAAATCTTACGGAACCCTGGCTTTTATCACTCTCTAAACAAAAGTCCTGCACAAGTGTGGTGTCAAAATGTATGATTTGTGAACTAGTTAAAGATACAGATAGGCCTAGGTTTCATCTTTCCTTTTGCGTTCATGCCATGTCCTTAATGTTTGCTTAAAGATACTTTCTTTTAAGTGTTCTCCTTAACAGATGATAAAGTCCTCAGGACCTCGTTTACCATGAAAGGCTTTTTAAGAAATTTGTAAATCTTCATGTTTTATTTAGAAGTCACCAAGACTTTGTCCGGTAATTCCATCCAGTCTGGTCATGCAAGGTTTTAATAGAATTGTGAAGAAAAATTTGATCTTTTTAAAGTCTTGGTAGACTAAAATACATGATAGCTGCATTCTATATGGAGAAATGATGGCATTTATTTTTTTAATTCATATATAGAAGTTACAAGTTCCAATTTTGATATCTCTACTGCTGCTATCCTGTTTATTTGTAGAAATAGCAAGGACAGTGCTGTTACTAGCTTTTAGATATTTCGTATACTTGCTTGGTTGTTTCATTATGCGAATAAACAAATGAATATTCCCGTGTTTAACACAAGAGGTCATACTAATCACACAGCAAGTTACAAAACTAATCAGCTAGGGGTTTATTTCAGTTCTGTTGTGCAACCTGGGATATCGCATCACAGTTTCAAGGTCTAAAATAAGAATGGTTGAGAGTTTGCATTTTCACAGCTAAAGAGGTGAACCTTCCTCTTTATGACACTGATTAATGAGCCGGAATAGAAAGATGCTATTTAATCTAACGTCTTCCCTTGTGAAATAATTTCA